>NC_057712.1:130613726-130666096 GCF_004010195.1 Chiloscyllium plagiosum
CTCCACACTTCAGGCTCTCTGCCTTTATTCCTGATGAAGGGTTTTTGCCTGAAACGTCGATTTTGCTGAAGCTCCTCAGATGCTACCTGAACTGCTGTGCTCTTCCAGCACCATTGATCCAGAATCTGGTTTCCAGCATCTGCAGTCATTGTTTTTACCTTCCATTTTGTTACCCAACCCCACACTCTGGTCCTGAACTGACGTGGATTGCTTTCAGCACAGCCTACCCATTTTCTCCTTGTCAGCTTCCATTGTCACTTCTTCAGCTTTTCTTCTTGTCCCCTGGCCTACTATCAATAATCCACTTAACTATCCCAGATACAGCCATTAGCAGCTGTGCTGGAGTTATCCCTGTAGTTGCATGATAATCAAATAACATCAAACTGTCCTGGTTCCTGAGTTAAGCTGTAGGCTTTTTTTTTTTTGGCCTTTCTTCAAAGTTTGGATTGTTCTTTCTGCCAGGCCATTAGATGATTGATGGTATGGAGCTGTTCTTCTAAGTCATATGCCATTTGATTTTAGGAAATAATGAAATTCCCTGCTGGTAAAAGATGGTCCCTTGCCTGTGATCACCATTTCGATGAACCCATGTACTGCAAAGGTTACTTACAGATTTTCTCTTGTCGTCATCATCATCAGTGTTTGGCAATGTAACTTAATGCCCATCCAACCATAGTCACTGAGAGCATTGAGCTCCTGAAAGGACCTGCATAGTCAACTTTAACAGAATCTAGGGTTTACCCAGCCACTCCCATGAATGTGGGGGAGCTGCTGGTGGTAATCATTTTTCTTGGCACTCTGGGCATGGCCCCACCTATGCCTATCTGCATTCAGTCCTGGCCACCAGACATTCTTTGCGCCACCATCTACATTTTGTACACCCCTCGATGATCCTGCTGGCATTCAGCCAGTATGTGGCAGTAACCTTTGCTCGGGACAACCACTCCTCATAATAAAATGCCTTTCTTTTATGGTGATCTGGTCTTGCCAGGTCCAGAAAGATTTCAATTCTGGTTGTGTTGGCCCTTTTGATTTCCACCATCTCCACCAGCGGTTTTAATTTTGCCAAGACCAAATCTTTTTCTGTCCGCAGTTTGATATTGTCAATTGTGACTGGAGCGGTGTCCAGAGAGTTTAAAACCATAAGGGATCTTCCAGTGGTGTCACCACTGGTGACGTGTGTTTACCAGTGCAAGGCAGCTTACGGAATCTGCAATTCTTTCTTGGCCTCCCAGATGGTGGTCTAACGTGTATGCATTTAAAATGAGAGCCTACTGCTGAATTCAGCCTGAACCTATGGGTGGTATAGACTTATCCTGGCTGGGCAGGGGTTTGTGGTCTGTTACTATTACAAATTTAAAGTTAGTGGTGGAACTTCTTCACATCATAGATCCTTTTCTAGCTGGGCATTTTTGCGCTCTGCATTGACCAAAGTTCAGGAAACATTTGGTCTTGGGTGTTCCTCTCCATTGGGCAATCTGTGAGCCAACACTACCCCAATACCGTACAGGGAGGCATTGCATGCTGATACCAGATCTCGCTTGGGATCAGTGTGTGCTAATACCTGAGACAATGATCGTGGCTTCAATCTAGATTAGAGTAGTGCTGGAAAAGCACAGCAGGTCAGGCAGCATCCGAGGAGCAGGAAAATCGACATTTTGGGCAAGAGATTCTTCCCTTCCTTAAAGGTTACGTCTTGGCTACATGACCATTTCCAAAGCTGATTCTTTTTCATTAGCAGATGTAATGGTGCCAGGATGGAGGCCCCAGTTAAGTATAAACTTTCCATAATAATTCACCAATCCAACAAAAGACCTAAGCTCTGATACAGACGTGGGAGCCAGGGCACCTTTGATTGCCCTCACCTTATCTTCCAATGGGTACAATTTGGTCTTGTTGATGCTGTAGCCCATGTTGGTCACTTGGGGTCTTTGAACACACAATTTTCTCTTCTAAGGTGTAAGCCTGCCTTGGAGAAGCATCTAAGGACTTTGTCCAAGTTCTTTTAGTGCTCTTTTTTGATCTTCCTTGTTATTAACACATCATCCACATAAATGGTGACTTGGGGTAGACCTTGTAAAATGTTCTACATCATCCATTGAAAAATGAAGATTGATGCCCCAAATGGTAGTCTCGTATTGTACAAATCCTTATGGGTATTAATTGTAGTTTACTTCTGGGATGCAGGTATGCGTGGCTTATGTCCAGCTTTGTAAAGGACATCCCCCACCTACCCATGGTCAACTTTGCGTTTAAGTCCTCTGTGTGAGAGATTATTCAGCTGTGAGAAGCAGTTTACCATTTTTTTTTTTTTACAAATTCCCAAAGGCAAACCTATCCATTAGGCTTCACAATCAGTATGACCAGTGCTGCCCATTTGACAAACTGGATGGTTTGATGATTCCTTCACTTTCCAACCTTCTGATTTCTGCTAGTTTGCACATAAGGCCTTGGGCAGGCCTTGCAGAATTGCTTCCTCGTCAACGTTCAAGGTGGCCTTGGATCCATTGATAGCCCCTCGACCTTCTAATCGAAAACTGTTGAGCTGATCTAGGTGAACCTCACAACTAATTTCACCCCATCTGCCATTTACTGCAGTAGTAACTGAACAAGACTGGAACGAAAGCTGTACCCTTAATCTGTAAAGGTTCCCTTGTGTGGATTCCCTTGTCTAGCCAAGGCTTTGCATAAATCTGAGGGTTGGAGTCCAGAGCAATTTTTGTTAAAGACTGATACAGCTGCACCAGTTTCTGCTGATACAGATTCTTGATGAAGGTCTTTTGTCTAAAACTTTTTTTTCCCTGCTCCTCGGATGTTGCCTGACCTGTGCTTTTCCAGCATCACTCTTACCTTGACTCTCATCTCCAGCATCTGCAGTACTCCTTTTTGCCACAGCTGCACCAGTGCCAACCTCCATTAGAACTGGGTGACCATTTAACCATTTGTTTATTTTGATTTGTATGTTCCTAAGTGATTTAAGTGTTTTAAGCCAGATGTAGTGGGTTTTCTAGGCCGTGCATTATCCTGGATACCTGCCTATGAATTCTCTTACTAAATTCAAGCCCAGTGGGACTCTTGAGCTGACCTACCAGCCACAGCCACAGCCACAATGGCTTGTTGGCCCGGATCCTGAAGAAAATTAACAATTCGACCGTGGCTTGGCTTTGTTTTTGGGTTTTGATGTGGGCTGACCTAGAATTCCACTGTTCAGGATATGTCCTGGGTGAGGCTATGCAATTGCCTTCATTCAAATGGTGTCCCTCGAGCTCAGTCAGCCTCGCAAGGGTATCCACTTCCATAGGCATACCCTGTTAACCATGGGCTTCATTTGCTGCAGTCTCTGATGACAAAGCCAGTTGTAGTGCTTGTTTGAAGTCCAGGTGGGCCTCAGCTAGTATAAGCACATTAGTATGGTTATATCATTAATCCCACTTACCAAATGGTCTCTCAGCATCTCATTAAACTAAAGTCACATGCCTCTGCCAGTCATCTTAAACTTGTCAAAAATTCTAGTACTAATTCCCTTGTTCTTGAATCGCCATGTAAGACCAATGAGTGTCTCAGAATTAGAGGAGGCTTAGGGTCATAATATTTCTTAACTAAATCTGTCAACTCTTGAAAGATTTTAGTATCTGGTACCTAAGGAAAGATTTGGCTCCTAATAACCAAATAAGCTGCAGGTCCGAAGAATTACTTATTACTTTTCATTTGCTCCCGTTGTCATTTGTGTGAAAAAAAGAAACCAATTCTTTCCACGACTTGGGTCCAGTCTTCAACATCAGGATTGAACAAATCAATCTTCCCAAATAACAGCATAATGCGAGAAATGTTTACCTCAACTCAAAGATGACTGTTGTAAGCAAATTTCCTCAGGGCATTTTTTTTGTCTTTCATCGCCACTGAAATAATTCCACAAAGGCCGCTATCCCATCATTAAGTCACCCTTTATTTGTACATACATAGTATTTGACACTGGACCAGCTTTCTCAGAGCCAGTTCTCGTAAAGTGAACAGGATGTCTGACACTTTTTTTTAATTCACGGTGAACAGAAACTCTGATACTCCTATTTTTTTTTAAACTTTTTTTTCCACTTTTTTTACTTTCCTTATTCTCCCATACTACCACCTAACAGCAGTATTGCTTATTTTTCCCAGCGCCCACGTCGTGTGTGTGCAGGTGTTGTACACAGTGAAGAACAATAAATGTGTAAATCTTTATTTATATTGCACCACGACACTCCTGTTTAGTTTTTCTTTTTTTAACTCTTGCAGTTTTTTTTAAGAGTGAACAGAACCTCTGATAATCTTGTTTGTTTTTACTCTTGTAGTTGTATTTTTTTCTTTATTTTTTCATTCCTCTTCCTACACTACCACCTGACAGTGTTGGTGTGTATTTTTCCACAACAGGAGAAAGTGAGGACGGCAGATGCTGGAGATCAGAGCTGAAAATGTGTTGCTGGAAAAGCGCAGCAGGTCAGGCAGCATCCAAGGAACAGGAGAATCGACGTTTCGGGCATAAGCCCTTCTTCAGGAACGCCTGAAGAAGGGCTTATGTCCGAAACGTCGATTCTCCTGTTCCTTGGATGCTGCCTGACCTGCTGCGTTTTTCCAGCAACACATTTTCAGCATTTTTCCACAACACCCATGTCCTGTGTATGCTGGTGACGCTCCTGCTTATCTTTTTTTTTTGTGTGGACAGTCCTCCACACCGATCCAGCTCCTTCAAAGCCAGCTCTGAGTGAACAGGATGTCTGAGATTCCTGTTTTTTGTTTCTTCTTTTTTGCTTTTAGGATGTGTGACACTAATGCTTTTTTTTTTCTTTCCTTTTTATTCTCCCCTTACACTACTGCCTCACAGAACACTCTTGGAGTCATAGAGATGTACAGCATGGAAACAGACCCTTTGGTCTAACCCGTCCATGCCGACCAGATATCCCAACCCAATCTAGTCCCACCTGCCAGAAACCGAACCATATCCCTCCAAACCCTTCCTATTCATGTACCCATCCAAATGCCTCTTAAATGTTGCAACTGTACCAGCCTCCACCACTTCCTCTGGCAGCTCATTCCATACCCATACTACCCTCTGTGTGAAAAGGTTGCCCCGTAGGTCTCTTTTATACCTTTCCCCTCTCACCCTAAACCTATGCACTGACCCCAGGGAAAAGACTTTGCCTATTTACCCTATCCATGCCCCTCATATTTTTGTAAACTACTATAATGTCACCCCTCAGCCTCCAACTCTTCAGGGAAAACAGCCACAGCCTGTTCAGCCTCTCCCTATAGCTCAGCTCCTCCAACCCTGGCAACATCCTTGTAAATCTTTTCTGAACCCTTTCAAGTTTCACAACATATTTCCGAAAGGAAGGAGACCAGAATTGCACGCAATATTCCAACAGTGGCCTGACCAATGTCCTGTACAGCCGCAACATGACCTCCCAACTCTAAACTCCATCTGCCACTTCTCAGCCCATTGGCCCATCTGGTCAAGATCCTGTTGTAATCTGAGGTAACCCTCTTCGCTGTCCACTAAACCTCCAATTTTGTTTATATCTGTCAGCCAACGCTCCCTGTTTTAACAACTCCAATCAGGGAACTCATTCTTGGAGGTCCATCTAGCTAACCTTGTTAACCCGTGTGGGCGGCACGGTGGCACAGTGGTTAGCACTGCTGCCTCACAGTGCTAACCACTGAGACCTGGGTTCAATTCCCGCCTCAGGCGACTGACTGTATGGAGTTTGCACATTCTCCCCGTGTCTGCGTGGGTTTCCTCCGGGTGCTCCGGTTTCCTCCCACAGTCCAAAGATGTGCAGGTCAGGTGAATTGGCCATGCTAAATTGCCCGTAGTGTTAGGTAAGGGAAGATGTATGGGTGGGTTGCGCTTCGGCGGGTCGGTGTGGACATGTTAGGCCGAAGGGCCTGTTTCCACACTGTAATGTAATCTAATCTAATCACTACACCTGACTTCCCTGATCAGGCATGTTTGCTTCATTCTCCCCTTAATATGCCTTTTTCTTCCTTGGGATGAATTTCTGCTGTACCTTCTGAATTACCCCCAGAAATTCCTGCTGTTGCTGCTCCACCATCTTCCATGGTGGGCTTCCCTTCCAATCAACTCTGGCCGTCTCCTCCCTTATGTTCTATGTTTAAATAATCCTCTGCTATTTCATTCGTACTGCCAAAGTGAACAACTTCACATTTTCCTACGTTGTACTCCATCTGCCAGATTTCTTGACATTCACTCTGATGATGTCTGCATCATCCTTAAATTTTCTTCACAGATCTAATTTTGCAATCAGTGAATTTGGTTGCCATAGGTCTGGTCTTCCCATTTCAGTTATTGAGTTAAATTGTAAAAGTTTGAGATCTTACAGAGGAACTCTATTTGTCATACCCTACCAATCAGACGAAAGACTCATTTTTATGTGCTCTCTATTTTCTGCCAGGCACTCAATCTTTTATTTACACTCTTATCTGACCACTCTATCAGTCAGCTTTTATTTGCTGCAATAAACTTTGATGTGGTACCTTATCAAATGCTTGCTTGAAATTCTTGAAATTAACATAGGAGGCACAGTTATTAAGTTTGCAGATGACACCAAAATTGGTACATTGATGACATTTTCTTCCTCTGGACCCATGGCGAGGAGTCACTGATTAAACTACACAGTGACATCAACCCGTTTCATCCCACCATCAAACTCACCATGGACTACTCTCGACTGTCTCATTCTTGGACACATGCATCTCCATCAAGGATGGTCACCTCAGCACCACACTCTACCGCAAACCCACAGACAACCTCACAATGCTACACTTCTCCAACTTCCACCCAAAGCATATTAAAACAGCCATTCCCAATGGATAAGCCCTACGTGTCCACCGGATCTGCTCAGATGAGGAGGAACATGACGGACACCTGGAAGTACTCAGGGATGCCCTCACAAGAACAGTGCTACGATGCCCAACTCATCGAGCGCCAGTTTCGATGTGCCACGGCAAGGAACCGTAATGACCTCCTCAGGAGACAGACATGGCTGCAACCGACAGGCTACTCTTCGTTGTTCAGTATTTCCCAGGAGCTGAAAACTACGCCATGTTCTTCGTGACCTGCAACACATTATCAGTGAGGATGAGCACCTCATCAAGACCTTCCCCACCTCCACTAATTGCCTTTAAACAACCGCCAAACCTCAAACACATCATTGTTAGTAACAAGCTGCCCGGCCCTCGGGACAACTCCATACAACCCTGTCACGGTAGGTGCTGCAAGACGTGTCAGAGTGTGGACATAGATACCACCATTACGAGTGGGGACATCTCCCACCTTGTACATGGCAGGTACTCATGTGACTCAACCAATGTTGTCTATCAAATACGTTGCAGGCAAGGATGCCCTGAGGCATGGTACATTGGGGAAACAGCAAAGGCTATGACAACGGATGAATGGGCACCGCACAACAATCAACAGACAGGAGGGTTCCCTCCCAGTTGGGGAATACTTCAGTGGTCTAGGACATTCGACCTCGGACCTTCCGGTGACCATCCTCCAAGGTGGACTTCGGGACAGGCAGCAGCGAAAAGTGACCGAACAGAACTAAGTTCGGTACCCATTGGGAGGGCCTCAACCAGGACATTGGGTTCATGTCACATTACAGGTGACCACCATTGCACTATACACACACACATACACACATATACACAGACGCGCACACAGACACCCACACACACCCTTACAGACACACACTCCCACACTCTCACATGCACCCCCTCACAGACTTAAGACACTCTACACTCACTACACACACATACGTACACTTTCTCACAACCCCCAACCCAGACAGACAGACACACACATACACAGACAGACAAAGACCCACATGCACACATATATTTTGTGGGGTGAATTTGTACTTGCGGGGTTACATTGTACTTTGCTCAAAAACTGCATGCATTCATGTAAAACTCTGTTATCTCACTTTTTAGATTAGAATCAATCTAAACATCATGGCATAGACAGAGAACACAGGGGGCTAACATCTTCAACATATTGTCTAGCTATCACCATTGTTACAGCTAACCTGAGAATGCAACTTTTAAAGAAAGGTCTTGTGATTTACACATGAAAGAAGTGAAACTATCATGGTATTCAGACAGATGAAAGCCTCAACAGACAATCAATTTTTCAATGTATAATTTCAGTTACATCACACTGTAAATTTTTGCTATAAATTCTGTGTTAGGATTGAGCCCTCCACTATCACCTGATGAAGGAGCGACGCTCTGAAAGCTATTGTGCTTCCAATTAAACCTGTTGGACTATAACCTGGTGTTGTGTGATTTTTAACCAAAATTGGAGGTAGTGGACAGCAAAGAAGGTTACCTCAGAGTACAACGGGATCTTGACCAGATGGGCTGAGGAGTGGCAGATAGAGTTTAATTTAGATAAATGTGAGGTGCTACATTTTGGAAAAGCAAATCAGGACAGGACTTATACACTTAATGGTAAGGTCCGAGGGAGTGTTGCTGAACAGAGACCTTGGAATGCGGGTTCATAGCTCCTTGAAAATAGAGTCGCGGGTAGATAGGATATTGAAGCAGGCATTTGGTATGCTTTCTTTTATTGATCAGAGCATTGAATTTAGGATTTGGGAGGTCATGTTGCAGCTGTACAGGACATTGGTTAGGCCACTGTTGGAATATTTAATGAAATTCTGGTCTCCTCCCTATTGGAAGGATATTGTGAAACTTGAAAGGGTTCAGAAAAGATTTGCAAGGATGTTGCCAGGGTTGGAGGATTTGAGCTATAGGGAGAGGTTGAATAGGCTGGCGCTGTTTTCCCTCGAGCATCCGAGGCTGAGGGGTGACCTTATGGGTTTATAAAATCATGAGGGGCAAGGATAGGATAAACAGACAAAATCTTTTCCCTGGGGTGGGGGAGTCCAGAACGAGAGGGCATAGGTTCAGGGTGAGAGGGGAAAAATATAAAAGGGGCTTAAGGGGCAACTTTTTCCATGCAGAGAGTGGTGTGTGTATGGAATGAGCTGGCAGAGAGGAAGTGGTGGAGGCCAGTACAATTACAGCATTTAACAGGCATCTGGATGGACATATGAATGGGAAGGGTTTAGAGGGATTTGGGCCATGTGCTGGCAAACAGGACTAGATTAGGTTAGCATATCTGGCTGGATCAAAGGATCTGCTTCCTTGCTGTATATCTGTATGACTGTATAATTCAAATATGGTATGTTTATTCACAGCACACAATACTTCTTCAAATACCTCCAATAAATTGGTTAAACATGATTTCACTTTGATGAAACCATGCTGACTTTCCTGAATACTTTTGAGTTTTTCTACGTGGGTAGATAAATTCTTTTAAGGATCAATTGGAACATCTTCCCAAGGACTGTAGTCAAGCAAGTTTGAATGGTCCACTTGTGCAATTCTCAATACATATAATCAGACTTGTCCATGTGAACTTGACAGACGGTAATTACAACACTTACCGCATCCCTCCTTGCCAACAGAGACATTTTGTAGAAATGGAGAAACACGAAACTGAGTACATCTTTAATTTGTGGTCTGAATTACTTCTTTGTATCATGATGTCCTGCTGTCTAATCCTACTACATATGGTTTAGATTTTCATGTGCAATGTTCCCAGGAAAACAACAGCTGTGCACTTATTCATATATTCCTCACTTTTATTACTCGAATCAACTTGCATTTATTTTTCATTACATAAGCCCTAAGTATCTTCCATTCATACCTTCCCTATCTGAAATGATACCCTGTACAAGATGAATTTATTACAAAATTGTCATTGTCCGTGGAACCTTGGTTTCAAGATGACTTTTACTCAGGTTTGTGAGTTGCTGGTAGGAGTGTTCATATAACGGAACAGACTATTTCTTGACCAGTATATGCTTGGGGACATGGAGTTGGATGTGCCATGAGGTTTCTCCGGAGGGAAGCATTTGTTTCCTTATTTCTTTGTCTTGTTATTAAGATTTCATTACTCAAGGCATGATATAGATTGAGAGACAACTTATCACAATTTTAATAGAATTGTAGTGAGAGCAGACATTAATGTCACTTGGCCGTGTTTTACAAAGAGCATCAGTGTATGAAGCATTTTGTATGTCCTTCCCTGAAAAAGTGGTCAATTTAAAAGAAAATATCCTGGCCTCCTGCCAGCTGGTTTTCAGCCATCTGAACACAGAATCCAGACCATTGGAGTTGATTTGCCTCAATTCTTGTGAAACTGACTTCAAGGATAATTGTTTGATTGTCTTCTCATTGAATCGGGAACTGATGATGGAATTTCTTTAGCATTCTTATATGTCGCTGATCAGGTCTCACTGTCGTCCAGGAGCGTGGTGATGACAATTGTCCCTACACGAGAACTTTTAATTTATGGAGGTCTGTGTTGTCAAACCACTTGTAGTAGCTGCGGAGGTCTGTGAAGTACGTAACATATATGCTGTCCTTTAACAGCTATGGAGTAGATGGAATGTTAGATTCATGTACAACGTGGTTGGATGGGTTTTGTTTTGCCAACAAACAGACCTACTTTCTGACGATATCGAGGGTTTTTTAAATCTGCTGTAACGTGGACAAACAGTATAGAAAGTAATGTTAATGCAAAATTTAAAATAAAAATAAGCAGCTCCCTGCGCTTTACCAAGTTTACTGGCAAGATATAGCAGCAAAATGAAAATCGCCTTCGGTGAACGCTTCAGTAATTGTAATAATTTATATGGAGATAGGGCGCTCAGTGATGGCGATCCCGCTAAAATGGCCGCCAACACCAGCCCGCGCGGCTCCTCCATGAACAATAGTCACGTCTCTCCCCCACTCCGCACCACGTGCAGGGCGGAACTAAAGTGCGGGCAGCAGCGGCCGGGAGACAGTTCTCAGGCAGGGCACAGCGCCTGGGGTATAAAGGCGACATCTTTTCCGGTGCCTGCGCATTTCTGCTGCAGCCACAAAGGAAATTAGGCGGGCGGTTGATAGTCTGCTTTTTGTTTCTTCCTCCTCCGCTGGCAGTAGTGTGCTGGGTTGTTTAAAAACCCGCCAAAATGACCGAGGACGGAAAGCTGTTCATTGGCGGCCTAAGTTTCGACACGGATGAGCAGGCTCTGGAGGCTGTCTTCTCCAAGTACGGGGAGGTGATCGACGCTCGAGTCATCAAAGACAAGACCACCATGGCGTCCCGAGGCTTCGGCTTCGTTACCTTCGAGAACCCGGACGACGCCAGGGACGCGCTAAAAGCCCTCAACGGCCATTCACTCGACGGCCGCCAAATCCGGGTGGACCACGCTGAGAAGAAATCGGGTGACGGCGGCTACGGAGGAGGCCGCGGGGCGGGTGGCGGTTACCGCCGCGGTGGCGGCTACAGCAGTTATGGCGGCGGAGGCGGCTACGGTGGATACGGCGGTGGTGGCGGCGGCGGCTACAGCAGCTATGGTGGCGGGAGCTACGCTGGAGGCTCCGGCTACAGGCAGTACAACAGCAGGGGAGGCGGCGGCGGCGGCTCCCGTGGCGGCAGCAGCTACGATCGATACGGCTCCAACAGATAGGAAGGAGCTCGGGCAGCCAAACACTTTCCAGGCCGGCATGATCAATCAGAGGCCGCTTGCCGTTTCTGAAGGGACTTTTTTTTTGGGACGAACGCTGTCTAATCTCTTGAATTCAATCTTTCTTCTTCGGGACGCGCTCTAACTTCCCCCTACCCCGCCCACTCGCATATTGTATGTCGCAGTAAAAAAGGTTTTTTTTTCCAGTCCAGCTGGGGGTTGTGTTCCGAAACCTCATTCCTATTTTGTTCCGAGTCCCTTTGTTTTCCCCGTCCACAAGGACTACTTTCCATGTAGCACATTTGTTACTTTTGCAGCTTAAAATGATTTTTTTTTAACGAAACAGGGTAAGTTGTTACTCTGTACATCACTGCAGCTTTACCTCCGGTTTAGTATCTTCTCGCTAATGTCTTGGAGAGACTTTGTATTTTGCTGCTCGGTGGTACTGCCCCCACATTCCATTTTGTTCACTTTAGGTTCAGGTGCCTTTTTGGTTTTTAAAATGGCGCGTTCACCTTGTGCAGACTCTAGCAATGTGCGCCAGCACCCCACCCACCACCTTTTTCTCTCTTCCCCCGCCCATAGCTGGCCCCAGTAAGATGTCGGGCCGCCAGGGTGCATGAGCGAGCCGCTTACTGCTTTTTACGTCTAAACTGAGACGGGCGCCAACCTTGGCCCGATTTTGGAACTGGGATCGTTTTTATTTAAGTTGCCAGTTTCAGTTTGAAGTGGGGAACGCACATCTGGTCGAGTTTGTTTTTGAAACGGTAAATTGCGAAATCTCTACCAATTTGAAATTCCTGTTCGCGTAAAATGTTTAATACACCATGCTTTAACCCACCGCAAAAGGTTAACAATCTGCATTGATTCGGGGCGGGGACACTAATAGCACGGACTCAGTTGTATTCTTGCCTGACCACTATGGGTGGAATTTTACAATCTGAACTGCTTTCTATAATAAACCTTGATTGGTGCCAGTTTAGGACACCACTGGTGGTTTGGCCTCCACTTAATTATCTAGTTAGAAATCCGTCTACAGTGAGGTATTATGCCAACCTCTTCAAAACTACACAACCTCTTTTCTTTGATCCAATATTGAGTTTTTTAAATCGAATACTGGTAGAAAGTTGAAAGCTGTTTCTATTGAATCTTCATGAGTTAGCATGGACTGTTTTTGTACAAAAAAAACTTGCCGCTTTGGAGACTGATGTCAAATGGAAAATAAAATGTTGAAATATTCAGTTGATGTCTGTATTAAGCTTTCTTTTTAGAAATCAAATGTTTAATTCTGAAGTGGGCTGTGAGCTCATCAAAGGAGCATCTCCACTGGAAATGTTCATTTCTGTTCTATCCACAGGTTCTGCCTGGACTGCTGACTTTCCAGAGTCTGCAGTATTGTGTATTCTGCATAAAATGTGCTGAGTTCATGGGTGAACATACAAGTTGAGTGCCAGTAACCTGCTGGCTCCACTGGGAGCAAGAATCTTGGAGATCTCAGCCGGCCATAAAGCCATTACCCCACTGGCTATATGGGCACTACTTCTGAGTTCAGAACCATAAGGATGGGTAATCCACCAGTGTGCTGAAGAAACTGGCTGCATTGAATCTATGCGGGTATAATAAAATTTCCAGTAAGTACACTTAACTGTTGCTAACTTTTGAACACTGACTTGTTCAGAAGCTGCCTGTTGGTTATAATTGTAACATCATTTGAATACAATTAATCTGTTTGCTCTTGTACAATCCATGTTTACCTGGCCTATTCTCCTTTGTTCTTTGGCCTAATCAAATACTATTGTCACATTTTTCCTGAACTCTAATATAGAAATAATCCAAATGTTCTGGGTAAAACAGCTTTATAAATCTACAATAAACTATCATTTGCATTTTAATGTCTTATTTTTTATCACTGCTGGAAGCAGTATGCTCTTACACCACTTTTGTAATCTTAATTCAGATTTTAATCTGATCAAAGCAATATTCTAACTCCATTTCATTTGTAAATGTGGCATTAGTTTTTGGCTTTTGATGCCCAGCTTTTCAAACACCACTATCCTTGCTAATCTTGGAGTGGTGCAACATTTGCTTCATTATAGCGAATGTATAAACTTGTGGCATTGAATTTGTGGCTCCCAGGCTGTGCAATTCATTAATTTAATCCCATAGGCAGTAGCTGCTTTAGTTCCAAAATGTTGCCTTAAATATCCAACTTTTACTTAGAAAGTTGGTATCCAATCTGTTTCCACTGCTTTTCATGTCTTTGTGATCATCTCTGCTCTGGTAATTGCCCTTGACTGAGATGTTTGTTCTGGCCATATTCCCATTATTGCCCCTCTCCCACAACTTTGCATGACAGAGGTCGAAGTAATCAGCTTCTCATCGATGTTGTTACAGCTTCAGTTCAGCTGGTGAAACCCTCAACCAAGTATTTACTAACTCTGAACACAAGCAATCTCTTGGCTGTTAAACTGTACACACGTCTAAAATGACTAACTGTTAGTGAGCCTGCCTTTTCAGAATGTGGGGTTGCAGGTTTTACTAGATGAGAAATTGCTTCTCAAATTGACTAAGTGGGACATCAAATCTTAAGGTATTGGTAACTTTTTTAATCAAGGCATTGTGGGAGAAGGCAGATGAGTTGAGCTGAAGCAGGAGAGATCAGCAGTGATCAATTAAATTGAGTGGGCTCGAAGGTCTGAATGATCTATTCCTGCTTTTACCCTTTAATATGGGCTGGCACATTTTTAAAATGCAGAATGGAAAAACATTGGCAGACTTGTATGGGGATGTTGGATAATGTGCAGCAGATCTTTGAGGTTAGACTCACCAAAGGACTCATCATTTCTAGTGCATGGATTTGAGGAACCATTGTGTTGAAGATAAAGGGTACATGTTGCAATAATTAGTGGAGTCCAGAAATTAAGAAGTTTAAAGCCAAAAATGCATTACACAAAAGCTGTCAATGAGCAGTCTTGATAAGAAACCAAAGCACACCGTATATGCCACCTTCTATTAGTGATTTCCTTCCTTGGAAAAATGTGACTGGGGCATTAAAACATCAGAACAGTAGGCAGAGGACCAAAGTAGGAAATGTTTTCCCTTGATAGAAGGTACAGCCTTCAAGAGAGAAACAGGAAAAGACAAGATTGAAGGCTGACTGGTTTTGTGAATCTGGTAAATTTGGCTGCAGGGATTGTGTTGCACTGTCAAATGTCTCCTTTTTCTGGAAAAGGAGCTAGTGGATTGAAAGTAGAAGGCTAAGGAAGTTAAAGGCCAATTGAATTAACAATTAAAAATATGGAATCTGGTGACCGTAGCAGGGCACTTGCCTCCAGCGATCTGATTAGAATCCACATGGTTTGGTGAAATAGTCAGGTTGACCAAGTTTAGTTGACACGGTAGCTGAAAGCATGTCCGCAGGTTGTGTTTAGATTTCTAGAGGCATCTGATATGGTGTCACACCCTTACGACAAAGGCCAGCAGTGTGTTTTGGTGCCATCATTGGGAAGCAGGTGCTTAATCAGGCAATCTTGTAACCATGCAGACATTGATCTGCCTTGAGTTTGCACCCAATGTCACTTCTCCACATCATATTTAATCTGCCGTTCATTTGCCCCCTCAACTTGTCCAACTCTGAAGCATCTCTGCACCCTCCTCAATTCACCCTCTTATCCAGTTGTCTGAAAACTTGGAAATATTGCGTTGTTTCATCAGCTAAATGGTTAATAGTAATAAACCTAGGGATCTGAGCATTAATCCCTGCAGTATTCCAACCAGTCAACTTTTTAGTAAATAACTTAATCCTATTGTTTCCTACACTGGCACCTCTTGAATAACTAATAGTATCCTCAGTTCTGCTGTTAGATGTTTATAGACTGCGTAGCATTTTATTTGACAAATATTGGGCTGAATGTTTGAGTCTCCTGGGTCCCTCTTAATGGAAGTGTAAAACCAAGATTGTGGATGGGGGGGCCAGGATGTGGCTTGACAGAACAGGGTCTTAGAGGATTGTTCCTCTTGGTGATACAGCTTTTTGTTTAAAATGACTTGTCATTTCTTGGTCAATAGCAGTGTTCCTCGTGCAACTGAATGCATGTGCTCAGTGCATTCTGATGTGCAGATTGTTAGCAGCATTGACTTCAGTTATACAGGTTGGTCCTGAAGAGGTCTACATTAAAATTACTGTGATGGTTAGTTGTAGTGTTTCGCAGTTAGCATTATCTGGTCTGTTAACGGTTTAGTGACAAGGATAGCACTCCAGCTTTTTCATTCTCCATTGATTTCATCTGCTTGGCTGCTGTAACAATGTGACAGCACTTACATAACATCACCAGAGTGTGGACTTTGAGCATCCTGCCACCAACCCCTGACCCCACCCATTGAATAGGTTACAGTGGAACAAAAGTCATGTTTAGTTTGCTTTATTTATGTTTTAGATGACTATTATATATGTCATTTTACTGCACCCCTCAACTTCATCCTGTTATCGCTCCACGACTACATTTGGTTTCCAGTCATACAAGGTCATGGCTTGAGTCAGATGTACAGCATGGAAATAGACCCTTTGGTCCAACTCATCCATGCTGACCAGATATCCCAACCTAATGTGGTCGTGTTTGCCAGCACTTGGCCCATATTCCTCCAAACCCTCCTTATTCATATATCCATTCAGACACCTCTTAAATGCTGTAATTCTATCAGCCTCCACCACTTTCTTTGGCAGCTCCTTCCATACACATACAGCCTCTGTATGAAAAAGTTGCCCCTTGGGTGTCTCATATTTTCCCCCTCTCTCTCTAATCGTATGCCCTCTAGTTCTGACTTCCCCACCCCAGGGAAAATACTTTGTCTATTTATCCTATCCACGCCCCTCAATTTTGTAAACCTCTAGAAGGTCACCTCAGCCTCCGACACTCCAGTGAAAACAGCCCCAGCCTGATCAGCCTCTCCTGATAGCTTAAATCCTCCAACCCTGGCAACATTCTTGTAAATCTTTTCTGAATCCTTTCATGTTTCACGACATCCTTCCGATAAGGAGTCTAGAATTGCACGCAATATTCCAACAGTGGCCTAACCAATGTCCTGTACAGATGCAACATGACCTCCAACTGTTGTACTCTATGCTCAGCCTAACTTTCAACTTCAGCAACATTCCCTAGACCTTACCATTAAGTGTATAAGTCCTGCTTGGATTTGCTTTCCTAAAATGAAGCACCTAATTTATTGGAATTAAACTCCATCTGCCACTTCTCAGCCCATTGGCCCATCTGGTCCAGATCCTGTTGTAATCTGAGGTAACCTCTTCACTTCTGAGGTAACCCTCTTCGCTGTCCACTACACCTCAAATTTTGGTGTCATCTGCAAACTTACTAACTGTACCTCTTATGCTCCCATCCAAATCATTATATAGATGACAAAGTAGTGGACCCAGCACTGATTCTTGACACTCCACTGGTCACAGGCCCCCAGTCTGAAAAACAATTCTCCACCTTTAGAGTCAGTTCTGTATCCAAATGGCTAGTTCTCCCTGTATTCCATGAGATCTAACCTTGCTAATGTTAAAACTATCTAACTTCAAATCTGTCTTTAGCCCCTTCTCTTGAGTTTGCTCCAGTATCATGGTTACCCTGTATAACTCTGGCCTCTTGAGTATCCCAGATTTTTTAATAGCTGTGCCTTCAGTACAGGTTGTAACTTCAAGAATTTCCTCAAACCTCCCTCTTAAGATGCTCCTTTTTTTAAAGCCTATCTCTGACTACACTTAATAGCACAAATGTTATAAGTTTACCTTTATAAGCTCTTACAATTGCTGTAGAAAAAGTGCATTTTATCTTCTGTAGGACAATTGGAGCAGTTGCACATGGCTTTTCTTCCAAGAAGAAAAATCTACTTCCTAATGTCCAGATTTTAAATCCTGCAGGGTCATGTATGTTTTCAATGGGTTGTTTTTTCTGAACCCCCTAGCCTAGTCAGCCTGCTTTCCATTGGATGTTCTCTGCCAGGGAGGAACTATAAACTTTCTGAATTGCTGTTTTTGCCATCCTTGGCAATTAAGGGTATAAAATCAAATTTTTACCAATTAAACTAGTTCTACTACAATTTAAGACCCCGGGTGTGTCTCAGGGCTTTGCCAGCCTCTTTTGTTCCAGCAACTTTACCAGTAATGGTGATTTTAGATTAGCTTCCCTCCAGTGTGGAAACAGGCCCTTCGGCCCAACTAGCCCACACTGACCCTCCAAAGAGCAACCCACCCAGACCCCATTCCCCTACTCATTACTAATGCACCAATCACTATGGGCAATTTAGCATTCCAATTCACCTGCCTGCACATCTTTGGACTGTGGAAAGAAACCAGAGCACCTGGAGGAAACCCATGCAGACACTGGGAGAATGTGCAAACTCCATGCAGACAGCTACCTGAGGCTGGAATCAAACCTGGGTCCCTGGTGCTGTGAGGCAGCAGTGCTAATCACTGTGCTGCACTTATTTCAAATTTCTAATTTTGCTTTATTTTCAGGTATCTTTGGAAACTTCTTGCTGTATTTAGTGGGGAAAAAGATGCAATGTACCTTGTCAACATCTGAGACAGCATTTGCTTCAGTTCATTCTTTTCCAATTCAGATATTGGTAGCAACTTATTTGTTCCATCATTAGATGTTGCTCACTAATCAGGTTAAGATCCCAAGAAAACAATCTTCTGATCTGTCATCTTTGATTTTGTGCATCTCCCTTGTGGCTCAGTGATTAGCATTGCTGCCTCACAGCGCCAGGAACCTGGGTTTGATTCTAGCCTCTGGCAACTGTTTGTATGGAGTTTGCTTATTCTCCCCAGGTCTGTGTGGGTTTCCTCCAGGTGCTCCAGTTTCCTCTCTCAATCTAAAGGTGTAGATTAGGTGAATTGGCCATGCTAAATTACCCTGAGTGTTTAATGGATGTGTAAGTTAGAGCATTAGCCAGGGGAAAATGTAGAATAATGGGTTTGGGTGTGAGACTCCAGAGTGTCAGTGTCAACTTGTTTGGCCAAAGGGCCTGTTTCCACACTTGTAGGGGTTCTAAGATTCTTTCAGTCTGATAGTTTAGGCATCCTTGGTCCTTCTCACTGGAATGAATATTTGCATAAATAACTTTAGTCTGTTCTGCATCACTACTAACTTTTTTAAGCTTGGTTTCCTATTTTATTCCTATTTTCTGTCGGACCAGTACCTTGTTTTGTTTTGGTTAAAACAGTCTGAGACCTAAATTTGAAATTTGTTAGCCTTTCAAGCTAACTATTGATTGCAGTTATCTTGATGCTCAAGCTGTAGAATTTTATCTAGTTGCTCATTACGAAATCTGGAACAGCATGCTCCAAGTTGGCTTTTGAATATATTGCTGTAATACATTACCCAATTACAAGTACTAACTTTCTAGGCTACCTTTATCAACTCAATTTGCCAATCTGCATGGAGCTTTAAGTCACCCATGGTTACAGTTCTTGTGGGTAAGTGAGCACATTACCTTTGATTCAACTGCTTAAGAAATCTCTCAAGATTGTACTGAAACAATCATTTTGAGCTTTATTGCATGTAGCAACCTAAACAAGAACCCTCAAGCAATCAAGCTAACTTCAAAAGCCAACTTTGACTAATACCCAATTCAGATGGAATTTGACCAGATTCTTCCTCCAGTGTCTGTTTGGAAAGTTTCTGGGTTCAATCTCTAGCAGAATTAGATAACAGCACTGTACAAAGGTGGAGATTTGATTATTGTACAGATTTGTCTTCTAGGTTATTGATTCATTATTTATTCTTTGAAGTTATTACAAGTTTGCACTTTGCTGCCATATCAAAGTAGGTTCCTTCTGCCATTTGGCTTTAATTTGAAGGCACCACTTTCCTATATTCTTCAAGGCATTTCTTGTCCTTTTTGGCAATAAAGCATCCAACTTATCAAGCAGGTGTCAAAGCAATTTGATTTACATGACCTCCACTCTTCCTTTGGCAGATGCGACTAATTGCTTTCAATTCTTGTATGGGTTTGTCCCTGCCACTTACCTAGCCATAACTGTCTGGAATAAGCGAATTCTTTCCATCAGTAAAGCTTTGTTTTCATTCAGTCAACAAGCAGTTATTGACATTCTGAAGACTACTATTTCTCTCATGCTCCATTATCTCTTCTGCTGTCTCCTGCAGTATAACTAATATTGAATCTGCAAACCATTTCTACAAGTGACTTGTTATCCTTTTTGAGATAAGGAATAGAAGACACTATAACAAAATTCAGTGAGACTTAAAGATTAAATTGCAATGAAGAACAAAACTAACTTACAAATCACTATTGATCCATTATCTGACTCATCCAACTTAGACAGATGGAGTTCAACATGGATACATGTGGTTATCCATTTGGGTGGAGAAATGAAAGGCAACTTCTCTAAATTGAGAGAAACTTGTAGTGATTTGCAGAAGGATGTGTCCTGTGTAAGAATTGCAGAAAACCAATATGTAGTTGGGTAATGAGGAAAGCACAATTTTGACACCTGACTAAAGGAACAAGATAAGTGTTACTGCAACTGAACAAAGAATTAGTGTGCCAGCCTTTGAGTATTGTGAACAATTTTAGTTCCCTTGATCTAGATATATTGGAGGTTAAGTAGATTTGATTTCCTGAGATGGGGGTTTGTCTTAGTGGTACAACATGGAAACAATTCATTCTATGACCATGTATCCAAACAAATCTAGCCCCACCTGCCAGCACCCAGCACATATCCTTCCAAACCCTTTCTATTCATATACCCATCCAGATGCCTTTTAAATATTGCAATTGTACCATTCTCTCCACTTCCTCTAGCAGCACATACAACACCCTCTGTAGGAAAAAGTTGCCTCTTACACCCCTTTTTTAAATCTTTCCCCTCACCATAAACCTGTCTCTAGTTTTGGACTCTTCTTCCCTTGCCCCACCCCAAGAAAAGACCACATACAGGTGCAACATGATCTCCAACTCCTATACTCAGTGTTGACTAATAAAGGTGGGTCTAGAGATGGGTGGGTTTAGGTTAAATGTCCAACACAGTGGACTGCCCAGTAAAGGTGTATGTACCAAATGCCTTCACTATTGTCTACCTGTGACTCTGCTTAAAAGGAACTATGAACCTGCACACCAAGGTCTAGTTGTTCAGCAATACTCTCCAGGACTTCGACACTTAATGGCAAAGTACAGCTAAGATTTGAATTTTTTTCCCCCAAATGTAACACCTCACATTTAAACACCATCTGCCAGTCCTTGGCTCACTGCCTGTTTGATCAAGATGCCACTGTACAGAGGTAAGCTTCACTGTCCAATACACCTCTAATTTGGGTGTCATCTGCAAACATAACCAAGCATACCTCCTAATTCACATCCAAATCATTCATATAAATGTCAATGCAGTGGACCCAGTACTGGTCACAGGCCTCCAATCTGAAAAGCAGCCCTTCACACCTGTCTCTTGGCTTCAAGCCAATTTAGTATCAAATGGTCAGCACTTCCCTGGATTCCATGATCTAACCTTTGCTAATCACCTATGAGAAATTGAGTCCTATGTTTTTTGAGTTTTAATAAATATAGATGTTGATAAAACAGATGGAGTATATTCCCTTTCAGGGACCAGAGTTTGGTTAACAGCTGACTGGTTTAATGAAAGGAAATTACTTCTCTCGAAGGGTCGTGAGTCTACTACAGTGTAGTGGATGATGGGTTTTTTAACTTGAGTTGAAGGGTATGCGAGGGCAGCAAAGTGAAGTTGAGGTAAAGATCAGGCTCCACATGGTCAAAAGGGTAAAGCAGGTTTGAAGGCTGAAGTTGTCAAAATAAACCATCTGTTCTTTCATGGCAGGTGATCTCACTCTTTTAGAAACAACATCCTCCAGCTTGACTATCACCTTTTCCATTTCATTATGTGGGCATCAATGGGTACATTAGCAGTAGCCTATTCCATACCCACAAGGCCATAAATATGGGAACAGGAGTAAGCCATTCACCCTGTAAACTTATACCATCTGATCCTCTTGTCCATTTGTTAGCCTTTTCTTCATAGCTTCATTCCCCTACTGATCAGGAATCTCTCAACCTTAATGCAAGGTATCCCTGCAAAGCTGTGGTGAGGAGTTCTGAAGGCTAAACCCTCAAATTCTTCCCCGTCTCACCCTAAAGTTGCTAGTGAATTCTGAAGCTCTGCCACTGGTCCAAGACACTTCCCGTGAAGGGTAGCCTCCTTTCTGCATATGATTTGTCAAGCCCCTTAATCTTATGTTTTAATGAAATCACTTCTCATTCTTCCAGACTCCTGTAGAAGTCTGTTCTACAGACTGTTTAACCTTTGCTAATCATATGTCTTTATACCAGGGATCAACTGCTTCCAAGGAATAATATTTCGTTAATGGAACCAAAACTGCTCAAAATACTCAAAACGTGGTTTCACCAGCACCATGTACAATTGCAATACTCTTCCTACTCTTGTGTTTCAACTCCCTTGAAATAAGGGCCAATATTCCATTACCCTCCTTATTAATGCTGTACCTGTTAAAGTAGAGATGAGATGTGCCCAGGAATCCCTTATCGACTCAGATGTGTAAGCCTCTCTTGGTTTGTCCTGGAGATTGTTCTTTTTGGATAAGTGAAAGATAATAAATTGTAAGGGAGAAAGGTTAACTGACAGGTCTGTGTACCCTTGACTAATCACTTTCTGTCATAGAGATGTACAGCATGGAAACAGACCCTTTGGTCTAACCCGTCCATTCCGACCAGATATCCCAACCCAATCTAGTCCTACCTGCCAGCACCTAGCCCATATCCCTCTAAACCCATCCAAATGCCTCTTTAATGTTGTAATTGTACCAGCCTCCACCACTTCCACTGGCAGCTCATTCCAAACACTTACCACCCTCTGTGGAAAAAGTTGCCATGTAGGTCTCTTTATAGCTTTCCCCCCTCGCCCTAAACCTATGCCCTCTAGTTCTGGACTCCGACCCCAGGGAAAAGACTGTCTATTTATCCTATCCATGCCCCTCATTTTGTAAACCTCTATAAGTCACCCCTCAGCCTCCAACACTTCAGGGAAAACAGCCCCAGCCTGTTCAACCTCTCCCTATAGCTCAAATCCTCCAACCCTGGCATAATCCTTGTAAATCTTTTCTGAACCCTTTCAAGTTTCACAACATCTTTCTGATAGGAAGGAGACCAGAATTGCATGCAATATTCCAACAGTGGCCTAACCAATGTCCTATACAGCCACAGCATGACCTCCCATATATGCTTCCTTCTTTTTCTGAACCAAACCATCAATTTCTTTGGTCATCCAGCATTCCCTATACCTACCAGCCTTTCCTTTCACCCTAACAGAAATATACTTTCTCTGGATTCTCTCTCATTTCTGAAGGCTTCCCATTTTCCAGCCATCCCTTTACCTGTGAACATCTGCCCCCAATCAGCTTTCAAAAGTTCTTGCCTCATACTTCAAAATTGGCCTTTCTCCAATTTAGAACTTCATCTTTTAGATCTGGTCTATCTTTTTCCATCACCATTTTAAATTTAATAGAATTATGGTCGCTGGCCCCAAAGTGCTCCCCCACTGACACCTCAGTCACCTGCCCTGCCTTATTTCCCAAGCGAAGGTCAAGTTTTGCACCTTCTCTAGTAGGTAAATCCACATACTGAATCAGAAAATTGTCTTGTACACACTTAACAAATTCCTCTCCGTCTAAACCCTTAACACTATGGCAGTCCCAGTCTATGTTTGGAAAGTTAAAATCCCCTTCCATAATCACCCTATTATTTTTACAGGCCCTAAGCCGTTCATCAGGTGGGAAAACATACCCAGCTGAGCTAGGTGCCTGCTAGCGAGATAAACTCCTATCATAAAGAGCTACCCGTCTGAGCTAATTGGAGAGTTCATAAGGTAACCTTGCACAGCGCTCATGTCAGATACAATTATTTTACAAAATGGCTTCTCAGCAAAGAGGGCAAACTTTCATCCATAAAATGGCTTCCTGATGCATGGTGTCAGAATCTCTTCAATGTTGGGCTTAGAATTGCTTTTTTTTTTAACACTAAAGTGAAGGGCAGACTCCTTTTTTAAGCACTGAATTATTCTGTCCTTGAGGCTGAGGTGTTACCGTAAGGTTGCATTTAAACTGATTCATTAGTCTTCAAATTAAACATGCTTTCTTTTCAGGGTTGTGATTCAAATTCATATAAGACACAATCTGATTAGTTAGAATTGACAATGGGGCGGTCTGTAGAATGGTCTGCAAGAACAGCAAGTAAGTTAAAGCTTCATCAATACTACTTTTTTTGAGTTTGTATTTAATATCCGGTAATGGCTACTCAATACCACAAAGTCCCAAAATGCAATTAAGTTCAATCCATAGTAGGTAAGCACTAAGTTAATTTTCTACTGGATTCAACAGCCTTAGCACTAAAATGGTCTCTGTCTAGTGTCCCTTTGAACTCTCAAGTTAGGGTCTTGTAACAGCAAAAATGTTTTTATGTCTGCCCCACTTGCAAGGCGTAATAAGAATCCATTATAATTGACAAGATCTGACCGTCATTTACAAGGCTTTTGATAGTACTGAGTTTTGTTTCAGGGTCAGAATCAAACAGTCACTAATTTTACAAGGGAACAGCATGCATGTTAGTTATCACGCTGTGTCCTGTTTACACAGATTCACTGATGCTAAGGCAACTGTTCTTAATTGCCTTAGGGCATCTTGTTATCACTTGGGGACATGTGGGCTCACCATCTCCTGCATTCCTTGAGTTTCCCCCTTTTCTGAGTCTTCCTACCTATCTATTTTCTAGTGCAGTAAATATGTTCTATAATTCAGCATTACGTTTTAGTCTAAAGGCAAGTTTTAAGGCTATAGACTTTCTCACCTGTGTGCAAACTTTGTTTTGTGAGCAAGTGTCCCCAAGTCCGTTTGATAAAACTTCAATTTTTTTCCATTTAAATACTTCTTTTCCCTCCCAAAATGAACAACTTTGTTTTCTCACATACTCCATTTGCTAACTTTTTGCCCACTTAGCAATATCTCGAAGTATTTGTATTCCTCCAGTAACTTGCCTTTCTACCTGTTTGTCTTCTGCAAATTTGGATATGATACACGAACTGGCTGTTTCTTTCCTGAAGCACTGTCCTCCTTGGGGTGTTGAATACCTGCAGTGCTTTATAGGTTTGAAGATCTAATTTTGACCTGATGTCTTTCCCAGTGATGGGAGTTTGAAAGGTGCTACCAGAGGATATATGGTGAGTTGTTAGTGCATCTTGTAAATGGTACATGCCACTGCCCCCACTGGTGGAAAGAGTGAATGTTGAAGGTGGCACATGGGGTGCAAATCAAGTGGATGGCTTTGTCATGGATAATGTCCAGTTCATGGTGTTGGAGTTGCACTCATCTAGGCATATTTGGATTATGTCCTGACTTGTACCTTGTAGGTGGTGGTTGGTTTCGGAGAGGTGAGTTTTTTGCTGTGCTTTCTCACTGCTGTATTTACATGGCTGGTCCAGTTCATGTTTTTCTAATTTTGGATATTCAGATTGCATCCATGATTACTCTGCAACTATGATTTTACTTGCTCAGATCATTACTTATAGCAATTCTTGTTTGTTACAAATGTACAAAGTGAGGTACAGAACTGAACCTAACTTGTCTTCATCCCTAGCCTTGCTGATACTCAAGTGTGTTTTCTCTTCCTGTTAGTGATCATTCCTAACTCGAGTGTGTAGAGTCCCATCCCAAATTGCAAACCACCTTATTTCTTTGATTTACTGTATTCAGTAAGTGTTTTTATGATCTCTTCACTCTCATTTGAAGCCCCTCTTGTTAGGCCTAGATGCACGATTCACCAGAACGTGTACTTGAACAGCTCCCATTTTCCCCATTACTTTCATACTTTGAGAGCAATCAGTAACATGGCAAAAGAGCCTCTAGGTGACTGCAATCAACCAGAGGAAAAATTGTAGGCCTCAGACTAAGGTTTAAACCTAAAAAGCAGTTAAAAGGATTGGTAGTAGAGCTAACAAATTAAACTAGGGAATGAGGTTAAAAACTAGATTAATAGCAATTAATACATGTTGAAACCCACTTCTGCATTCTTTGAGCCATATTTTCTTATTTACCCTGTTCAAATTT
The DNA here is from genome assembly GCF_004010195.1 of Chiloscyllium plagiosum. Taxonomy (NCBI): domain Eukaryota; kingdom Metazoa; phylum Chordata; class Chondrichthyes; order Orectolobiformes; family Hemiscylliidae; genus Chiloscyllium; species Chiloscyllium plagiosum. The sequence goes on from NC_057712.1 coordinate 130,639,456, forward strand.
GCTTGTCTCTTATAATCCAGAGATTGTCATTGAAGTTTGCTCTTAATCTTCCTGCTCATTACTCAGATGTCACTATTTCATAGTCCTGCCTCTGGTGGTTACCAGTGTTGCCATAACAACTGGACCATTGCCAACTGCAAGCTTCTCTCTGCCTAGAGCAGATGGCCTGAACTCTGCCTCCAGGCAGGCAACAAAGCCTTCTGGACTTCACTCAAGACCAGTTGGTGCTGTAGTCAGTTCATTTAACCTCCTGATAGCTTTGGTTATTACAGGTTGGAAGAATTATAAGAGTTGAGGCATCTACCTTGATCCCCTTGCCTAGTGTTTAGTTTGCAGTCTGGAATCACAAGTAGCCCCAGCTAGACCTAATGCTGCACTTTTCTCCCTCAAGAATGTTACTCAGCACAGCTTTTTATTTAATTCAAATTTCACCATCTGCTGTATTAAAATTGGAACTTGTGTGCCCAGAATATTTTAGCCTTGGATTCTGAATTACTGGTCCAATAATACTACACACCAATCCTCTCTATGCTAATAATATCCCTCATTGCAATGAACTTTGATCTTTTGAGGTGCATGTGCAATGTTGCCACACCGATCCATTTTTGGAAATGGAACGTGCTGTATCTACTAGTTTTTGTTTGTATCCTGCTTGTACAAAGCTATAACAAATTTGTCAAGAATTCTTTTTGTGGTGATTAAGTCTTCCTCCCATTGTATAGGAGCCTGGTTAATCTGTACTCTGAATACCCTGCAGTTTTAGTCGTCATATTGTGGGAAACATTGACATCGCGGGAGTGACAAGTTCACCTAACTTCTACCTAGGATGGCACCACTGTCCTTTGGAGCGATTGGGCAGACTGGACCTGTGTCGAATAGAGTTTAAGAATAAGGTGGTTTCATTGAAGCCTACAAAACAGTTAAAGGGATAGTTATGCAGGGTAGATACAGGCAAGATGTTTCCCTGGTTGGAGAGCTCAGCTTCAGGGAGTACATCATCCCTAAAGTTCTGAAGAATCAACACCTTTTTTTGCTTCTGTTTGTGATAGACTGACACGAAATGAAATGTCATGAACAGAATGAGTTAGAATTAGAATCCCTACAGTGTGGAAACTGGCCCTTGGCCCAACAAATCCACATTGATCCCCTGAAGAGTATCCCACCCAGACCTACTCTTCTAAATTTACCCCAGACTCATGCACCTAACCTATACATCCCTGAACACTGGACAATTTAGCATGTCCAGTTCATCTACCCTGCACATCTTTGGATTGGACAAGGAAATTGGAGCACCCAGAGGAGACCCAAGCAGACTCCATGAGAATGTGCAAACTCCACACAGTTGCCAGAGGCTGGAATTGGACCAGAGTCCCCGGTGCTGTGAGGCAGCAGTCCTAACCACTGTGCTGTCCCAAGAAAAGCAACAACAAACACAGACCCTGCATGTGCGAACCCCAATGTCACACCTGGTCAGTGTGGGGATTGAACCCACTATCTTGGTGTTATTAGTGCCACACTTTAACCATCTGAGCTAACTGACGTTTAGTGCTAGGGCTCACTGTTTACAGAAGTCTTGTTGGGCAAGGGTCCCTTGAATGTAATCTTGAGATTACACCTAGTGAGCACAAGGATACAACTGGGTAGATGAATGATGTGGTTTGGGTTGGTGTAGGAGAAATGATTTTAGATGATTAGGTTACTGGCATCCCTTCTAAGATGGTCGGCACCTTAACCAGAATCTGAAAACATGCCCCCCTGCATTAGTGCTGCATGAGCTAAAATAGGAGGAGAAAGTGAGGTCTGCAGATGCTGGAGATCAGAGCTGAAAATGTGTTGCTGGAAAAGCGCAGCAGGTCAGGCAGCATCCAGGGAACAGGAGAATCGACGTTTCGGGCCCGAAACGTCGATTCTTCTGTTCCCTGGATGCTGCCTGACCCACATGAGCTAAAATAGTACAACTGTAAAACTTAACCAAGGCACAGAATTCAGGCATGTTTCTCAAGGGGGTAAGGCAAGAATGGATGGCCTCTAATAGTGTTAGAAGGAAAGCAGATGAGTAGGACATGGAATTGTAATATTGCTATCCCAAATGTGGTTGTAGGAGGGACAAGGCTGGCAACTCAACATTGTGGTATAGGATACTCTGGTAGGAGAGGGAAGGTGCAAAAGTGGAGGAGATGTGTCCTCTTTCAGTTAGGAAGTCAGTTATGCAGTAAGGATAATATCGTTGAAGAGTCACTAAATGTTTGTGGGTAGGGTTTTGGGATAGAGTGCAGTCAGTGTTGAAGGCTTCCAAGCAGTCAACAGGCAATTGAGGAGCAGATATCAGTGAATTGACTGCATATGTATTAACAATTGGTAACTATGTTAAGAGATGGGAGTGACAAGGAAATAAGGGGCCCTGACCAAATTAGGTTGTCTGTGGCTGCAGGGGAGCTGCCAGATAACATACAGCTAATGTGGTTTCGCTTTGCAAGCATGGTGATAGAAAGAGCTGAATGTGTTGCTGGAAAAGCGCAGCAGGTCAGGCAGCATCCAAGGAACAGGAGAATCGACGTTTCAGGCATAAGCCTTCCTGAAGGACTTATGCCCAAACGTTGATTCCCCTGTTCCTTGGATGCTGTCTGACCTGCGCTTTTCCAGCAACACACTTTCAGCTCTGATCTCCAGCATCTGCAGTCCTCACTTTCTCCCTGGTGATAGAAAGAGACAAGGCGCTATAGAGCCTTTCCTATGGTAGGGAAACTTCTGGAGTAAAATACAAGCTAATTAATCTCAATTTGGGGGGAGGCATTGGCAGAGGGAAAGGAAGGAGAAAGTGAGGACTGCAGATGCTGGAGATCAGAGTCGCGAGTGTGGTACTGGAAAAGCATAGCAAGTCAGGCAGCATCTGAGGAGCAGACGAATTGACGTTTGACTATAAGCCCTTCATCGGGAATGAGGAAGTGTTGATGCAGAAATCAGTCAAATTGTTGGAGAAACTTCAATGGTCAAATAACATCTGTGGAGAGAAAGTAACATTTTGGGTGCAGTGACTTTTATAGGTAGGAAAAAGTTGGTACATGAGGAAAGGGTATGTGGTGAATGGAGCCCAGAGAGAAACACCTTGGGTGAACAAAGGAATGGGTGAAGGTCAGCTTGGGAGAACAAATACCTGCTAAAGGGATCATTAGCTGACAAATCCATCAATAATATTTGTCAATGGCAAAACCAAAAACATAGCAAGGTATTATTATATTTGCAGCATTAGGCTGAAACAAGATGGTTACCTATTTGTGTAATTTCAAGCAATTGTCTTTTCCTTCCAGCAATAATTTGGGTGGCTCAGTGGCACAGTGGCTTCACAGCACCAAGGATCCAGATTCAATTCCAGCCTCTGGCAACTGTCTGCGTGGGATTCCTCTGGGTGCTCTGGTTTCCTCCCACAATCCAAAGATATGCAGGTCAGGTGAATTGACCATGTTAAATTGCCCATACTGTTAGGTGCATTTGTCAAGGGGGGTGGGTTGCTCTTTAGAGGGTTGGTGTGGACTTGTTGGGCTGACGGGCCTGTTTCCACACTGTAGGTAATCTAATATGATGGCAGGGTCTGGGATGTGGGGGTGAGGGTAAGGAGATGGGAAAAGATGTTCAGGCCCTAAATTGTTGAACTGAGTCCAGAAGGCTGAGATTTTGTTGTTCTTCTAACTTGCATCGAGCTGCATTGTAGCAATCCAGAGAAATGTTAGACAGGCAACTGGAAGCTGTCACTTTTGCTGACAATGCAGGTATCCAATCTGCATTTATCTGTACAATGATGAAGAGACCACATTGTGAACAGCAAATACAGTCAACTAATTTACATTAGATTACTTAGTGTGGAAACAGGCCAGTTGGCCCAACAAGTCCACACCGACCTGCCAAAGTGCAACCCATCCAGATCCATTCCCCTACATTTACCCCTTTACCTAACACTACAGGCAATTTAGCATGGCCAATTCACCTAACCTGCACATTTTTGGACTGTGGGAGGAAACCGGAGCACCCGAAGGAAACCCACGCAGACACGGGGAGAATGTGCAAACTCCACAGTCAGTTGCCTGAGGTGGGAATTGAACCCAGGTCTCTGGTGCTGAGAGGCAGCAGTGCTAACTACTGTGCTTATTTAATGGAGTGCAGATTAATTGTTTCACCTGGAAGGTGTGTAGGGTCTTGAATAGTGAGGGAGGAAGTAAATGGGCAAATATTAACCTTCTGTGATTGCATAGGAAGATGCCATGAGACTGAGGTGATGCTGGGTGTGAAGGGGACCAAGATGTCCCAGAGGGAATTGTCCCTGTGGAAGGCTGACAAGGGTGGGGAAGGGAATTTATCTGGTGGTATTCTGCTGGAGGTGCCAGAAATGGCGACCAGTGATCGTTTGGCTGTGGATTCTGGTGGGATGATAAGTGAGAATAAGAATACCTATTGTTGTTAGAGGGAAGAGGGTGAGAGCTGAGCTGCAGGAGATGGGTCAGACACAGCTGAGGGCTATATCAACCACAGTGATGAGAGAACCCTCGGTGAAAGTAGAAAGTGGATATTTTGAGGTCTTTTTGAAGTTTGCATCATTGGAACAGATGCAACAGAGACAGAACCTGGGCGAATGGCATAGTCTTTATATCCCTAGAACCATGTATTACCAGGTATACTCTACATAAGAGTAGGTGGGTCTGTACTGGATACCCTATCCTCTGAAATGGAAACAGATGTCGAGGAAGGGAAGGCAGGAGTCAGATGGGCTGGGGAAGGTAAGAGCAGGGTGGAAATGGGAAGTGAATTGGAATTATTCCAATTCCAGATAAGGGAAGCCCAAATGTGGGTGGAGGCTGGAGTAGGACTGGAATAAGGAATGTTTCATGTACCCCCACCAAGTGACAAGCATAATTGGGATCATGACACCTTTTTGACCTGGAGAAAGTGAGTTAAAGAAGTGTTCTAAGTGAGGATGAGCTTGGCCAGTCAATTCAGGCCACTTTCCCCAGGAAGAAGCAGTGTGGCTCAATGGTTAGCATTGCTGCCTCAGTGCTAGGGGTACAGGTTCAATTCCACTGTCAGGAGTTTGCATGTTCTCTCACCTGGGTTTCCTTCCATAGACTAAAGATGTGCAACTTAGTTGGACTGACTGTACTAAATTTCCCATGGTGCCCAGGGGTGTAGGTTAGGTGGATTAGTGTGAGAAATGCAGGATTGCAGGGATTGAGTTTAGCTGGATGGGTAAGAATGGGATCCTCTTCAGAGAGTTGGTGTGGACTTTATGGGCTGAATGTCCTGATTCCGCACTGCAGGCATTCTCATTCTAAGCCCTGAGCATTTTGGTGGTGGTAGGATGGAAGAATGGATGTGTAAAGCAATTACATGTCCATGGTGAAGTGGCAATAGCTGGAGCCTACAACTGGAAATTCTGAAACACCATGTAAACAATCAAAAAAGGTAGAAGGGGCTGTCCAAGGAGTGGGGGAAAAATTAAGCTGAGGTAGGAAGAGATGAGTTCTGTGGGGCAAGAGCAGCCAGAAACAATGGTCTGCTCGGAGTCCTGTTTATGGATTTTGGGAAAGTGGTGGATGTGAGCTGTGTAGGATTGGGCAATTGTGCTGGGGGTAGTTGACGGGGAGATCATTGGATGAAATGAGATCAGACTATTATGGACAAAATGGCCTGGGTCAATAGGCATGAGAGCTGGCACTGAACCTCCATAATGTAGAGGTTAGTATACCAGACAACAGCACTATCCTTTGTCAACAGATGTGATTACAAAGTCAGGATTGGATCAGAGTGCCATCTGTTCGGAGGTTGGAATGGATGAGATTACTTCACGTGTATAAAAGGGGCTGGGACAAGGTGAATAGAAAGTAGCTGTTCCCTTGGTGGAATGGTCAATAACAAGGAAGCATACTTTTTAAAGTGAAAGGCAGGAGGTTTAGAGGAGGTATAACGAAAACTGTCACTCTCAGTGCTTAGTGGGAATCTGGAATGTATTGTCTGAGTAGGTAGGAGGGGTAACCTCAAACCTTTTAAATATTATTTGGGTGCACACTTGAAATGTCAGCTTTCAGGGCTGTGGAGCTGGTGTAAGTGGACGTGTGCATGTACAGATTGGATGGGCTGACCAGCCTCTTCTGTGTTGTGATTCCATGGTATGGAACATTAAGTTAAATTCTGTGCCAACACCGAATGACCATGATCTAATAAGCTGAAAATGTGTTGCTGGAAAAGCGCAGCAGGTCAGGCAGCATCCAAGGAACAGGAGAATCGATGTTTCGGGCATAAGCTTTTCCAGCAACACATTTTCAGCTCTGATCTCCAGCATCTGCAGCCCTCACTTTCTCTCATGATCTAATAATGTCAGCAATGATTGAGAAACCGTCTGCCTTCTATAAATGTTGCTTCCCTCTGCTCTTCGGTCAGTCTTTTGTCAAAGAAGCTGTTTCCCATGCTCTTGTCATCATTTCTCAGAGACCCTCCTTACTGACCTTCAATATTTCACCTTCCAATTTATCCAAACTGGATATTTGTCTCACTTTCCAATGGCTTTTTTTGCTGCTGTCCAAATGTTCTCAAGAATTTAATTTACTCTTTCTAGTTTCTTGATTTCCCTCTAGTTTGATTCATTCACATTTTGAGACTTTTGTAACTATAGTACAACTGGAGCAGTAATCCAATGTCCCAGAGTCATGAGTTCAAATGAATTAAAGCTTAAAATTTGAAGGAAGGCAAATCAGTGATGCAAGAAACAGGTTGTGATGGACTGTAGTGTTAAATGCTTGGGTGTGGTGTAATGTGTATATAAAATGTACTGTACTCATAACATGAGAATAAAGTCTTTAAAATTGGAACTATCTTTGCATGTTGACCATTCATTGCTTTTCTTAAGGGGGAGATGTGACAATATGTGCCTTGAGAGGGATTTGTTCGTCCTGGTTCTCTTGAAGGGGCATATTGTAAACCTGGTGCCCAAGGTATTTGCTCCATGGAAAGCAGTAAACAGCTTTGGGATTTTAAAATTAGACAAAGCATGAGTGGGTGGAGTAGGGCTCACAGACCCAGGGTTTTCACTTTGCTTTCAGTTGAAGCTATCAGATGCACCTCTTGCAAAAGTTCTAGTTCTCTCTCTCGCTAGATTTGTTGTCTGTTGGTGTTTGTTTTCCTGGACTGGAGATGGCAAGTGAGGGAAATCTGGCTGATTTTTCCTTTGCCAAGGATGTGGTTATAGGATGCTGCTAATTCAAGCAGTTATGTTGCAGTTGAGTTACTATTAAGTATTTAATAAAATGCCAGTAATTCTCATTGTTATCAATGTGGTATAAGAATAGCGTTTTTGCTTTAAAGCAATCATATGGTATGGAAACTTCGGCCCAACTTGTCTGTGCTATCCAGGTTTCCTAAACTGACTTATTCTCATTTGCAGCATTTGGCCCATATCCCTCTAAACCCTTTCTAGTTACTTACCCATCCAGATGCCTTTTAAATGTATTTGTACCACCCTCCACATCACCTGGCAGCTCATTCCATACACACTACCCTCTATGAAAAAATCACCCCTTAAGTAGGTTAGATCTCATGGAATAAAGGGAGAACTAGCCATTTGGATACAGAACTGGCTCAAAGGTAGTAGACGGTGGTGGTGGTGGTGGAGGAGGATTGTTTTTCAGACTGGAGGCCTGTGACCAGTGGAGTACCACAAGGATCAGTGCTGAGTCCTCTACTTTTCGTCATTTACATAAATGATTTGGATGCGAGCATAAGAGCTACAGTTAGTAAGTTTGCAGATGACACCAAAATTGGAGGTGTAGTGGACAGCCCAGAGGGTTACCTCAGATTACAACAAGATCTTGTTCAGATGGACCAATGGGCTGAGAAGTGGCAGATGGAGTTTAATTCAGATGAATGCGAGGTGCTGCTTTTTGGAAAAGCAAATCTTAGCAGGACTTATACACTTAATGGTAAGGTCCTAGGGTGTTTTGCTGAATAAAGAGACCTTGGAATGCAGGTTCATAGCTCCTTAAGTGGAGTTGCAGGTAGATAGGATAGTGAAGGTGTTTGGTATGCCTTCATTTATAGGTCAGAGTATTGAGTACAGTAGTTGGGAGGTCATGTTGCATCTGTGCAGGGCATTGGTTAGACCATTGGAATATTGAATGCAATTCTGGTCTCCTTTCTAAAGAACATCGGAAAGATGTTGTGCAACTTGAAAGGGTTCAGAAAAGATTTACAAGGATGTTGCCAGGGTTGGAGGATTTGAGCTGTAGGGAGGTTGAATAGGTTGGGGCTGTTCTCCATGAACTGTTGGTGGCTGAGGGGTGACCTTGGAGGTTTATAAAATTGAGGGGCATGGATAGTAAATACCCAAGGTCTTTCCTAGGGGTGGGGGCGGCAGTGCCAGAGACCCGGGTTCAATTCCCACCTCAGGCGACTGACTGTGTGGAGTTTGCACATTCTCCACGTGTTTGCGTGGGTTTCCTTCGGGTGCTCCGGTTTCCTCCCACAGTCCAAAGATGTGCAGGTCAGGTGAATTGGCCATGCTAAATTGCCCGTAGTGTTAGGTAAGGGGTAAATGTAGGGGTATGGGTGGGTTGTGCTTCGGCGGGTCGGTGTGGACTTGTTGGGCCGAAGGGCCTGTTTCCACACTGTAATCTAATCCAGAACTAGAGGGCATAGGTTTAGGATGGGAGGAGAAAGATGAGACCTAAGGGGCAACTTTCTCTCAGGGTGGTGCATGTGTGGAATGAGCTGCCAGAGGAAGTGGTGGAGGCTGGTACAACTACAATAACATGGCATCTGAATGGGTATATGAATAGGAAGGGTTTGGAGGGATGTTGGCAGGTGGGACTAGATTGGGTTGGGATATCTGGTTGGCATGGATCAGTTGAACCAAAGGGTCTGTTTCTGTGCTGTACATCTGACTTGAAGTACTGGCCTATCTTGCCCTCTAAACCCTCCAGTCTTGGTAGCATCCTTGTAAATCATTTTTGCATCCTTTCCATTGCAGGGTGACCAGAATTGCACACACTACTCCAAAGTGTGCTTTAAATTGTATCAACTGCTGGAAAGGAAAATACCAATTAAACCAGACACCATCTGGCACTGACTGAGACACCAGAATCAACAATGGAAAACAGTCATGACAACCTTGTGAAATCCTCCTTATTAGCATCTAGGCGATGGTGACAAAATTGGGAGGACTGTCGAGTCTAATTAGTCAAGCAACCACCTGTCATACAGTCATAACTTGTAACATTGTCCCTAACAACACTATCCCCAGCAGTGGTGGTACAGTGGGGAAGGTGTTGCCTTAAGAATGCTCAGCATAGACTCCAGCCCCCAAGAAACCTCGTGAAATCAAGTCAAGCATGTCGATTTTATTAAGTACTGCCTTTTTCAGCTACCAATTCACAGCTTCATATTCCGTGTCACTTGAAGGATGCAATGAAATTGGCACTACTGTAGGATATACTGTCGGTGGAGAATTCAATGTCTTGGCCAGACTGGAGCTGCTACACGTAGTGAGGCAACCAAGAGGGTAAAATACACTTTATCTCATCCTCAATATCTCCATGACAGTATCAGTAAGAGTATCTCCCCTGGACTGCGCAGTTGTCCAAAATCCCACCTTCCTGTTGGGAATACTTTCTATTGTGATTGGATTGGATTAGATTATGTAGTGTGGAAATAGGCCCTTCACCCCAACAAGTCCCCACTGAAGCATAACCCACCCAGACCCATTCCCCTACATTTACCCCTTCGCCTAACACTATGGGTAGTTTAGTATAGCTAATTCACCTAACCTGCACATTTTTTGGATTGTGGGAGGAAACCCCCACCGACACCAGGAGAATGAAGTGGGAATTGAACCCGGGTCTCTGCAACTGTGCTGCACGCTATTGTGCTGTGGCATTATTGGTATTAAATGCAAGTGTGAACAGTTTTAGCAGCTCAAGGCTGGTCAGTCATCAGCAGCAGCCAAATTGTACTCCGCACACTCTCTAGTCTCTTGGCTCTGGAAAAAAATAGCAGGTCAGGCAGCATTTGAGGAGCAGGAGTGTCAACACTTTTGGCATAAGCCCTTTGTTAGGAATGGGGTTGGGGCCCAAGGGGGCTGAGATAAATAGGAGGGGTGTGTGGCTGGAAGGGCAGGGGGAGATGAGCAGGTAGCTTTAAGTAGGTGATGAAGGGTTTGGTGATAGGGTAGAGTGGAAGGTGGACAGGTAGGATAGTTTAAGAGGGTGGAATAGAGTTGGAGGGTTCAATCTGGGATAAGGTTGGGGTGGGGGGAGGAGATTTAAACTGGTGAAATAGATATTAAACACGTGTGATTGGAGGGTCACAAAGCAGATGGTGTTCTTCCTCCTCACATCGGGTGGCTTGGATTTGGCAGTGGAGGAGACCCAGGGCTTGCAGGCCCATTAGTGGGAGAGGCGGTTGCAGTGGTTGGCCACAGGACGCGAGGATCGTTTGGTGCCTGTGTCCCAGAGATGTTCACCGTGGACATCCATTTCCCTGTACATGTCTATCTGCCATGATGAAGGCTCTGACCCTCCATTTCTTCCCCTCCTGTTGACCCAACCAGTTCTCCCTCCAATTGGTTGAACTGGTTCTCACCCTCAACAACCTCTCCTTCAAATCCTCCTACTTCCTTCAGACCAAAGGGGTAAATTTGGGCACCCGCATGGGCCAAGGACATGACATGCAAGTCCTGGGCTGCCACCACTGCCAAATCCAAGCCACCAGACACCTGGTGGAAGAACTCATCCTTGGGACTCTCCAATCACACAGGATCGATGTGGTTTCACCAGTTTCCTCATCTCTCTTTTTCCACCCCCCCCACCTTATTCCATAACCAGCCCTCTTGAACTGTCATACCTGTCCATCTTTCTTCCCACTTACCTGCTCCACCCTCTGCTCTGACCTATCACCACACTGCCCCACCCTCATCTAACTGATGCCCAACCCTAGAATTAAGGTAATCTTATGTTCAGTCAAAAGGATACTTGTAATGTGTTCCTCAGATCCTTTTGCCACTGCACAAGCTGAAATTTACCAGGAAAGGCTAACGTATAGCTGATTGCTTGTGGGCCAATAACTAGGATTCTGTCATGGACTATAGTGAGATGCAAGTTCCCTTTATAGAAGGTTGCAGAGTTAAAAGGGAAGTAACCTTTTCCCCCCAGCACTTACCGATCCATGATATATTTTAACAAATGCATCTTATTAATTATGCATTATCTCAATTTTCTCTCTCATTTCCTAAAATGTTTTCATTAATAGGTATGCAGACAATATGCAAGGTTGAAGATGATTATTGTAGTCCATTTGCACCTCCCCCCATTCTGCACAGGGTTACAATTTGAGTTGTTCATTTTCCCAGACCACACCCATGACACTGCTGTTCACTTCTAGTAGGCATTATTCCTGGAAGGGTGTCTCAGCCATGTTCAGTTCCAACTTTACCCAACATCTGGCTCAGTGGTTAGCACTGCTGCCTCACAGCACCAGGGACCCAGGTTCAATTCCTGTCTTGGGCAACTGTCTGTGTGGGAGTTTGCACATTCTCCCCGTATCTGCTGGTTTCCGCCGGGTGCTCTGGTTTCCTCCCACAGTCCAAAGATGTGAGGAGTTGGTAATTCTTTGTCCTATTTACCTGAAGACAGCTGTATTTATATTTGGGGATTGAACTAATCTTGGAAAAACTGCTCAATTGTGTTCTTGACCAAGAATACACATTGTGTCATTAGGAGATTTGAAGACAATGATAGCGTCATTGGAGTAGCAATCTAAACACCCATCTTATACGTGCTAATTCCCACCATGGCCTTTGAATTCCAGCAACAAATCTGTAACTGAGAATTTGTTTGTTTCATGGTCACCGTTGTTGGTGATCAATGGTAAACTCTTAGCTGGTTCACTTTTAAGCAAAAGAATTAGTTTGGCCTATACCAGAAGCCATAGTAATAAGGGTTGGACAGCATGAAGAGATTGAACTTTACTAACGTAAATTGGTCCTCAATCTAAAACATCAAATAAATTGTTTCAAATAAAAATCCGTATATTCAATTACGTCGTGATAACGATTGCAACAAATGCTACTGTTCTTCGATATAACTGACAAGCATCCAATCTTGTTAGGCATCCAGGGAGTACTACCTATTCTTCCAGTCGTCGTTATTCTGGGCATTTTAGCAAAACACGCGTAGAATTTGAATAGCTGGTCTAAATAAATGGTCTGTGCTAGTCTAAATGCCGAAATGCGTATTTTAAATTAGCCGATGAGCAAGTTCGGATACATTTGTCGCTGAGCGAGTATTTGCAAAGGGAGCGCGATGCTGCAATACCCGGTGAAAAGCAGCTGAGAACCACGCCTGCATGACAAAGCTCCAAAAGCGGCAGACTTGACGCGCCACATGGTTTGCTGCAAACTTCCAAAGCATTTCCGCCTCCTCACGCTCCTGCTCGATGCAGAAACGTGAGGGGCACTTAATACGTTGGCCATGTCCCTTTTAAAAATGTGTCTATTTTAAACTAGCTGAAAAAAATTTAGGTGAACAAAGTGCAATTTCCATATCTCCGTAATGTAGTGACTGGGGGAGGGGAAAGAAGAGGAAAAAAAAAAGAGGGGTGACGCACATTATCCACAGACGGTGCCATGTGGAAGAGAGGCGCTTGGAATGAAAATGGGTATGAATATGATAACTCCGGGCTGCATACAGCATGGCCTCTGCTGTAGAGAGAGAGAGAAAAAAAAAAGTGGGTGGGTAATAGCCGGGGCTCTCCTCCACGTGGCCATGAGGCAGAGTCTGAAAGCAGAATCCCCCACCCCCAGCCGGCGCTAGACCCAGCTTTGTGTGAGCTCTGCACCTTCAGAGAGAAAGGGACGTGAATTACACACACCGCATTGCCGCCATGTTCCAGCTCTCTTCACAGGAGGGAAAAAAAAACCCCAGGCAGCGCCAACTCCCTCGCTCAGCTGTCACAAACAAAAAAAAAATAAACGCCACAAACAATTCAATTTATAATGTTTAATTTTTTTTTTGCCATTCTCCAAGAAACAAGTTTCGTACAAAAAAATGTTATCAACATCCCATCAATATTGCTTTTCGAAAATAAATGAATTCACCACGCCTGAGGCGGGATTTAAATTTCTTTTATCACATAAAATGACTTTGAAAAAAAAAACCAACGGTGATTATTAGAATTCGCGATCTCTTGATCGACCGCCAAGCAAAGACACATTCTTAGAAATGTCCTTTCGGATTATGCAAAGAATACAACCTAGGTGGTTTGGTTTTTATTACTTAAAAAAAGTCACAACAGATGAAAACTCTCGGCCGAACAATAGCGATGGGGCTACAGCCGCCCGATATAACGGGAGCAGGGACAAGCAGAGATCGATCAGCAGCCGCCAGCCTCTCAAACCGGTACATGGCGGGGGCAAAAAAAATGGCCAACAATTATATTCTAGTAGGGAAAACACGAGGCTGGGAAATTAACGGATCTCCATCTCTTCCCTAAACAAAAAAAAATAGCAAAACCGAGAGGGAGGAGGTCAGACCTCGGATTTAGACCATGACCAGTGTCACTGGTAGGAGCTGCGCCCTCCGTAGCCTCCTCCCCGGCCCCGGGAATAGCTGTCTCCCCGGTAGTAGCCGTCCGCCCGCGAATCGTACTGCCGAGAGCCGTAGCCACCGCCTCCTCGTCCACGTCCGTAACCGCCTCGGCCACCGCCGTAGCCACCTCCTCCCGACTTCTTCTCGGCGTGGTCCACCCGGATCTGCCGCCCGTCGATGGATTTTCCGTTCATGGCCTGCAGCGCGTCCCTGGCGTCGTCCGGGTTCTCGAAAGTGATGAAGCCGAAGCCGCGGGAAGCCATGGTGTCTCTGTCCTTAATCACTTTCACCTCAGCGATCTGGCCGTACTTGGAGAAAACCTCTTCCAGGGATTGCTCGTCTGTGTCGAAGTTCAGGCCGCCGACGAACAACTTTCCTTCGTCGGACATATTGCTACAATTGTCTCTGCGCACGCTGTCTCTGAGAATTGCCCGCCTGCTGCCTCTTTAAGTAGCCGCACTGCAGCCACCCTCTCTCAACAAGGTGTACCATTGGACAGTACCGTTTCAGTGTGGCCAATAGCGTGAAGGCAGGGGCGGCCATGCTTGAGCCTGCGCCGCCATGTTTGGAGCCTCTTTCTGCTCGGGCTCTGAAGGCGGGTTATGAAATATCTGTTGGCTAGAACCTGCACAGGCAAAGTATGTTACATTTCTACTATTGTCCTTCCAGATTTTACTCCTAAATGGTTTAGCTCTCATTCTGACATGAGTCCCGTCTCGGACTCTTGTAATTTACAGTATTGAGTTTGTTAAAACCTGTTTTAATTTAGTATTGCCACTTAAAATACCCATGCTCAACAAAGTCCTTTGCAACACCCCAGACACACACACACACTCACACCACTGTGTGTGCACACACACACACACACACACACTTTCTCACTTTCTCACTCACAACCCCCACCCCAGACACACACACACAAAAACCCACATGCACATGTACACACGTATGTTTGTGGGGTGAATTTGTACTTGTAGAGTTACACTGTACTTTGCTCAAAAATTACATGAAGCCATGTAAGACTCTGTTAACTAATTTTTAAGATTAGAATCAGTCGAAACATTATGGCACAGACAATAGAACACAGGGGGTTAACACCTTCAACATCTTATCTGGCCTGATACCAAATGTTACAGTTAACCTGAGAATGTAACTTTTTAAAAACGTTTTGTGATTTACATATAGTCATAGAGATGTACAGCATGGAATCAAACTCTTTGGTCCAACCCGTCCATGCCGACCAGCTATCCCAACCCAATCTAGTCCCACCTGCCAGCACCCGACCCATATCCCTCCAAACCCTTCCTATTCATATACCCATCCAAATGCCTCTCAAATGTTGCATTTGTACCAGCCTGCACCACTTCCTCTGGCAGCTCATTCCATATTTGTACCACCCCCGCGTGAAAAAGTTGCTCCTTCGATCTCTTCTATATCTTTCCCCTTTCACCCTAAACCTATGCCCTCTAGTTCTGGACTCCCTGACCCCAGGGAACTCCAAGGTCTCTTTGTTCAGCAACACTCCCTAGGACCTTACCATTAAGTGTATAAGTCCAGCTAAGATTTGCTTTCCCAAAATGCAGCACCTCGCATTTATCTGAATTAAACTCCATCTGCCACGTCTCAGCCCATTAGCCCATCTGGTCAAGATCCTCTTGTAATCTGAGGTAATCCTCTTCACTGTACACTACACCTCCAATTTTGGTGTCATCTGCAAACTTATTAACTGTCCCTCTTATGCTTGCATCCAAATCATTTATGTAAATGACAAAATGTAGAGAACCCAGCACTGATCATTGTGGCACTCCACTGGTCACAGGCCTCCAGTCTGAAAAACAACCCTCCATCACCACCCTCTGTCTTCTACCTTTGAGCCAGTTCTGTATCCAAATGGCGAGTTCTCCCTGTATTCATGAGATCTAACCTTGCTAATCAGGTTCCCATGGGGAACCTTGTCGAACGCCTTACTGAAGTCCATATAGATCACACCTACCGCTCTGCCCTCATCAATCTTCTTTGTTACTTCTTCAAAAAACTCAATCAAATTTGTGAGACATGATTTCCCACACACAAAGCCATGTTGACTATCCCTAATCTGTCCTTGCCTTTCCAAATACATGTACATCCTGTCCCTCAAGATTCCCTCCAACAACTTGCCTACCACCGAAGTCGGGCTCACTGGTCTATAGTTCCCTGGCTTGTCCTTACCGCCCTTCTTAAACAGTGGCACCATGTTTGTCTTCCGGCACCTAACCTGTGACTATCGATGATACAAATATCTCAACAAGAGGCCCAGCAATCACTTCTCTAGCTTCCCACAGAGTTCTCGGGTACACCTGATCAGGTCCTGGGAATTTATCCACCTTTACCCGTTTCAAGACATCCAGTACTCCCTCCTCTGTAATCTGGACATTTTGCAAGATGTCACCATCTATTTCCCTACAGTCTATATCTTCCATATCCTTTTCCACAGTAAATACTGATGCAAAATACTCATTATTAAATATCCTAACCTAATCTAGTCCCATTTGCCAGCACTTGGCCTGTAGCCTCATTCCTGATGAAGGGCTTATGCCTGAAGCATTGATTCTCCTGCTCCTTGGATGCTGCATGACCTGCTGTGCTTTTCCAATGCCACGCTCTAGACTCTGATCTCCAGCATCTGCAGTCCTCACTTTTGCCATATCCCTAGAAACCTTTCCTATTCATATACCCATCTGGATGCCTTTTAAATGCTGAAATAGTACCAGCCTCCATGACTTCCTCTCGGCAAGAATTCATTCTACTCACTATTGTAGATTTACAGCAAGGCTACACTTCAAAGCTATTCACTTATTTGTTTCTGTGCTGTGAGGTTTCCCACATAGATTTCTCCAAGATCAGTTGTGAATTTCACTGTTTGTTAAGTTTTCCTAGACGCACACTGATATCCAGAGATACATGAGTTCAAACAACAAGGCAGTAACTGTGCAGATTGACTGCTGTGTCAGTTAGCGGTGTGGGTTTCTTTTTCTCTCTCTCTTCTTCACTGACCATGTGCTGCCTGTTGTCTGTCTTTCTCCCTTTTAAAACTGCTGTTGTTTAGACCTTTTTTCTCCAAAGTTCCAAAACAATGCAACAACATATAAAACAGTAATCGCTGCTTCTGGAATTCGAGGAAATCATCTCCAACACCTAAAATACCTCAAAAAAGTAGCAGCTCTTACAGCCAGAGGTTTTTCCCATCCTCCATCTTGGATTACCCAGAATAATAGAGCTGTACAGCATGGAAACAGACCCATCAATCCAACTTGTCCCTTGCTGATCAGATATCCGAAATTAATCTAGTCCCATTTGCCAGCACTTGGCCCATATCCTTCTAAACCTTTCCTATTCATGTACACATCCAGACGCCTTTTAAGTACCAGCCTCCACCACTTCCTCTGGCAACTCATTCCACACATGCATCACCCTCTGTGTGAAAATGTTGCCCCGTAGGTCCTTTTTAAATCTTTTTCCTCTCACTGAAAACGTATGCCCTCTAGTTCTGGACCTGCCCACCTGAGGGAAAAGATCCTGTCTATTTAACACCTTCCATGCCCCTCATGATCTTATAAATCTCAATAAAGTCACCCTTCAGCCTTTGATGTTCCAGGGAAAACAGCCACAGCCTATTCAGCTCTTCCTATAGTACAACCCCTCCAAGCCAGGCAACATCCTTGTAAATCTTTTCTGAACTTCAAGTTTCACAACATCCTTCCAATAGGAGGGAGACCAGAATTGCATATAATATTCCAAAAGTGGCCGAACCAATCAAAAAGTGTGGTGCTGAAAAAGCAGAGCTGGTCAGAAAGCATCCGAGGAGCAGGAAAGTCAACATTTCAAACATAACCTCTTCAGCTCTCCTGCTCCTCGGATGCTGCCTGACTGGCTGTGCTTTTCCAGCACCACACTTATTGACTCTTATCTCCAGCATCTACAGTTCTCACTTTCTCCTGGCCGAACCAATGTCATGTAGAGCCGCAACATGACCTCCCAACTCCTATATTCAATGTTCTGACCAATAAAGGAAAGCATACCAAACAGCATCATCACCATCATAACTACCTGAGACAACATTTTCAAGGAACTAAGAAACTGCACTCCAAGATCTCTTTGTTCCGCAACACTCAACAGGACCTTACCATTAAATGTATATGTACTGCTCTGATTTGCTGTTCCAAAATGCAGCACCTCACATTTATCTAAACTAAACTTCATCTGCCACTCCTCAGCCCAATGGCCCATCTGACCCCATTGTACTCTGAGGTAACCTTCTTTGCTATCCACAACGCCTCCAATTTTGGTGTCAGCTGCAAACTTACTAACTAATCCTCCTACGTTCACATCCAAATCATTTATTTAAACGATGAAAAGCAGTGGACCCAGCACCGAGCCTTCTGGCGCGCTTATGGACACAGGCCTCCAGTCTGAAAGGCAGCCCTCCACTACCCCACTTTGTCTTATACCTTGGATCCAGTTTTGTAACAAAATGGTTAGTTCACCTTGTATTCCACGAGATCTAACCTTGCTAACCAGTTTCCCATGAGGAATCTTGACAAACGCCTTACTAAAGCCCATGTAGATCACATCCTCTGCTCTGCCCTCATCAATCCTCTTTGTTACTTCTTCAAAAAACTCAGTCAAGTATGTGAGACATGATTTCCCACGCACAAAGCCATGCTGACTATCCCTAGTCAGTCCTTGCCTTTCCAAATACGTGTAAATCCTGTCCCTCAGGATTCCCTCCAACAATATGCCCACCACTGATATCAGGCTCACCAGTCTATATTTCCCTGGCTATTCCTTACCATCTCTCTTAAATAGTGGCACCAGATTAGCCAACCTCTAGTCTTCTCGCGCATCACCTGTGACTATCAATGACACAAATACCTCAGCAAGGGGCTCAACAATCACTTCCCAAGCTTCCCACAGAGTTCTAGGATACACCTGATCAGATCCTGGGGATTTATTCATTTTTATGTGTTTCAAGACATCCAACACTTCCTCCTCTGTAATATGGACAATTTTCAAGATGTCACCATCTATTTCCCCAAATTCCATGTCTTCCATGTCCTTTTCCACAGTAAACACTGATGCAAAATACTTGTTTAGCATCTCCCCATCTCCTGTGGCTCCACATATTGATTGCATAGCTGACCTTTGAGGGGGCCTAATCTCTCCCTAGTTACCCTTTTGCCCTTTATATATTTATAAAATTCCTTAGATTCTCCTTCACCCTATTTGCCAAAACTGTCTCATGTCTCCTTTTTGCCCTCCTGATTTCCCTCTTAAGTATACTCCTACTGCCTTTATAATCTTCCAAGGATTCACTCGATCCCTATTGTCTATACTTAACAAATGCTTCCTTCTTTTTCTTAACTAAAACCTCAATTTTTCTCGACATCCAGCATTCCCTACAACTACCAGCCTTTCCTTTCACTCTAACAGGAATATACTGTCTCTGGACTCTCATTTTTGAAGGCTTCCCATTTTCCAGCCATCCCTTTACCTGCGAACATCTGACCCCTATCACTCTTGCCTAATAGTATCATGTTGGCCTGCACCAATTTAGAACTTCAACTTTTAGATCTGGTCTATCCTTTTTCATCACTACTTTAAAACTAATAGAATTATGTTTACTGGTCCCAAAGTGCTCCCCCACTGACACCTCAGTCACCTGCCTTGGCTTATTTCCCAAGAGTAGGTTAAGTTTTGCACCTTCTCCAGTAGGTACATCCACATGCTGAATCAGAAAATTTTCTTGTCCACACTTCAATTCCTCTCCATCTAAACCTTTAACACTATGGTCAGTCTATAATATGGAAGTTAAAATCCCCGACCATAACCACCCTATTATTCTTACAGATAACTGAAATCTCCTTATAAATTTGTTTTGCAATTTCCCGCTGACTATTAGGGGGTCTATAATACAATCCCAATAAGGTGATCATCTCTTTCTAATTTCTCAATTCCACCCAAATAACTTCCCCAGATGTATTTCCGGGAATATCCTCCCTCAGCAAAGCAGTAACATTATCCCTTACCAAAAACACCACTCCCCCTCCTCTCTTGCCTCCCATTCTGACCTTCCTGTAGCATTTGTATCCTGGAACATTAAGCTGCCAGTCCTGTCCATCCCTGAGTCATATTTCTGTAACTGCTATGATATCCCAGTCCCATGTTCCTAACCATGCCCTGAGTTCATCTGCCTTCCCTGTTAGGCCTCTTGCATTGAAATAAATGCAGGTTAATTTATAAGTCCTCCCTTGTTCTCTGCTTTGTCCCTGCCTGCCCTGACTGTTTGACTTGCTTTAGTTCTCAACTGTACCAGTCTCACATTGAAATCTTTCCTCACTATCTCTCTGGGTCCCACCTTACTAGTCTAAATCCTGTCAAGCAGCTCTAACAAATCCAATGTGTTCCTGTCTCTCAATCAGGTTCACTTTCAGCCTTCTATGCTCCACAGAACACCACCCAAGCCTACTCAATTTCTCTTAGATAAAATGCTCCAACTCAGGCAATCCCCTGATGCATCTCCTCTGTACCCTATCCAGTGCAATCACATTCTTCCTATAGTGAGGTGACCAGTTTTGCACATAGTGCTCCAGATTTGGCCTAACCAAAGTTTTGTTCAGTTCCTACATTAGACATTAGCTCCCTGCTCTTATAATCTCATTGTCAGCAATCACTTGCTAACAAGCATGGTTGTCCACCTAGCAAATCCCATGTCACTAGTCAAGGGTGCTGTGGGTCCTTGTATGGCAGATGAGCCCAATCCTCGTGTCACATCTCCTCCACACATTTGGTAGATGTTTCTGGAAGTTGGAACTGATCCATGGCCTTGAGGTCACTGGCATTCCTCTCTCCAGTTCCTTTTTTGTACTTCCTCTTGCCTATGGGTGTTCTCAAAGAATTGTGTCCCTTCTTATTGGGGTTTGTTCTGAGTCAGTTTCTTCTAAACAAGGATCTCCCATATACAGATCTCCCATCATGCACTTCTTGAGGGAAGTCTTCAGGGAATCTTTGAAATGCTTCCTTTGTCCCCTTTCGCTAAGTGAAAATTACTTGCTTTGTCAGTCAGAACTCAGGGATTCTGACAAAATTTAATTTGTTGTGGATGTTGATGGCCTTGGTGCTGATGCTGCTAGCTGCTTCAAGGATACTGATTTTACTATGCCTGCCTTCGCAGCTGATGTAGAGACTTTGTCTCAAACACTGTTGATTTTACTTCTCAAGGGCCTTCAGTAGCATGTATATGCAGTCCAAGTTTCTAAGCTATTGAGCAGAATTGGAAAGATAGCTGCCTTATTCACAGGTATCTTGGTATCAGTAAGGATATCACTGTTGGTGAAGACTCTTGGGTGTCCAAAGGCATTGCTCACAGATTGGATTGCATATCAATGTCAGCCTGAGATGAGAGGTGCCTTCCTAGATAGGGAAATATTCAATGTTTGGGATGATTTCTTTGTTAATCTTAATGAAGGTATAGACTGAACTTGCCTTGTGACAGATTAGTAAAGGACTTAACTCTTCTTGAGGTTGAAGCTGAGACCAATTCTGCAATATGCTTCCAGAAAGGCATTTAGCAAAGCTTGAAGATTCACTTCTGAGACAGCAGCGATGACATTGACATCCATAATCTGAAGCTCCATGAGTGAGGTTGATGTCATTTTTTTGCTTGGATTTCAACTGGTTGAGGTTGAAAAGTTTTTTTATCTGTCCTGTGGACAATGTACACACCACTGGGAAACTTGTTCTTGACAAGATGAAGAATGGTGGCAGTGATGATGGAGAAAAAGCACTGACACACTCCTGCTTGATTCCTATCTTGACATTAAAAGATTCTGTTGTATTACCATTGGTGAGGACCATTGCCGATACCTTGCGGTAGAAGAGATAGAGGATGTTGATTAATTTCTCCAGACAGCTGGCCTTTGACATGTTCTTCCATAGCATTTCCCAAATGACTTCAAAGCCCTCATCAGATTGGTGAAGGCCACGTAGTGTTGTTCCCAGTATTTCTCTGGGATTGCTGAACAATGAACATAACAATTCCAACGGGACCTCCCTGATCTTCTAATCTATGCCATGACTGATAAAGCAAGTGGCCTATATACCTTCTTAACCATCCTATTAATCTTCAGCGACCTGTGGACAAGGACCCAAGATCCTGCTGAGCTTCCTTGTGTTTTGTCATTCATTGAGTAATCCCTTGTATTGTTACTTCTTCCACAGTGCATCATCTCACAATGTTTAGGGTTAAATTCCATCTGCTATTGATCTGCTCATCTGACCAATCCAACTGTATCCCCTATTCAGAAATCAATAAGAACATTGCAATTAAAATTCTGACTACTCCCTGCAGTTAAAGAAATTATTCACTGTGGATCATCTTGTGGCTGTTACTGACCGTAATGTGAAACTCTTGTAATGTATGAAGGAAGGACTAGTCCTCTTGTTCAGAGAGAGCTTTGACACGGCTCTGCAAGCATTGCAAAGTGTGGTAAGGGTTCCTTCAGAAAGCTTATACTTGCTTAATAAAATGTTCACAGAAGTTAGCATATTGCAGTTGCATCAAGGGTGTAAGAATCTCAAGAAAAAGAACCTAACATTTGGTGGTAGCGGTGGGACTCCAACATAGACAGAACCTCTAGGTGGACTGAATAAGTGATTGTCTGAGTGCCGGTTGCATGAGACGGATCAGCCCACGAGGGAAGATTTACCTTGATCTCTCTCCTTAGCCTACCAATCAGTCGACCCCTCGTCCCCTAGGACTCTGTGGTGACGGAATCTCTCAGATAACTTACACACTTGCACGCCAACGAGTTCGCTTTCAGAATCATAAGTTACTTGGATGGGAGGTCCCCGTGGGAATTCGGAAGTTAGAGTCCCCCTAGGAAAAAGCGGTTGGAATCCCCCTGGGAAAAGGAGGTTGGAGTCCTCTAGTGGTGAGATTTGAGGCTCCGGAGCATAGTGCTTCAGATAAAAAAATAAAAAATAACTACTGTGCCTGTCTCAAACACCCTGCCTTCCCCGGCTATTAAAAGGTCAGGACCCTGAAGTGGGTGTGGAGACTGAGGACATTGGACTAGTTTATTGAGATAAGTTAGGAAGTTGAGACTTTAAAAGTAGGACAAGCATTCCAGTACAGGTTTTAAATGCAAATCTTTTATTTGCATAAGTTTCATCAGAACACTTGATAAGCTATGTTATTGTAGCTTAAACAATAAACTATGGATATCTGACAGTAGATACGGAATTCACATGGAAAAGGTTGATGATTGTGACATAATGGGTCAATGAAGACCCAGATTTGTTACTGAAGTACTAAGTGATACCTCTTTGCTGGTTTAAGTTTTAGTTGTCTATGTTCACTGTGTATGGTCAAAATTTGAAGATGCTTATAACACCAGTCAAACTTGCAAGGGTTGAAACTGTCGAAAAATGTAAGGGTAAGCCATGCTAAAGACTTCCAGCAATTTTTAAAACACAAGAAGAATGATGACCTGATACAACAGCACTGTCTTTATTCTGGGAATGAGGCATGAATTGGCAGAATATTTGTAATTACAGGTGTAGGGAACTGTTTTGATTTCGCAGGGAGTTTGGAGGTGAAACCCAAAATCCTTTTAAGTAACTGTTTTGCCTTATTTGAATTAGGATCCCAATTCATTGTGTTTTGTGGGCTATGTAACAGGGCAGATTTGTTTTTCCATTAATATTATACAACATTAGGTCCTTTTTCTCCATTCACAGGCAAAGCACGCCTTTGGACCACCGCCCACCCCTCCACAACCTGATCCAATGGATTCAATCAGCTCCTCAGTCATGAGCATGAAAAGCGAAGAAGATAACAACAACGAAGAGGAGGTCCATATGCTTTTTGTCAGTGGCCTTCCTACGTGAGCTTTACCTTCTCTTTTGATCATTTAAGGGATATGAAGGCTCACTGATCAAGCTAAATCACAACAAACAGTTGGCTTTGTTACATTTGACAGCAGAGCAGGAGCAGAAGCAGCAAAGAATGCTGCGTTCACCTACTCTGCTGCTGCACTGCATGCTCAGAAGCGCTGGTATCCTCCATCTGAAGCATCTCCGCAATGATGGAAGTCTCATCAGTTTTGTTAAGTATTCAACTGCCTTTATCCAAGAATTCAGATTTCTCCATGGAGTGCAAGGAGAAATTGGATTTTGTTTTCAGGTTGGAGTTTACTGAAGGAGATTTTGGATAACTGGCTCATTTCCTCTCAACATTTAGGGATGGAGTGGTCACTAAGGACTGTGGATTTAAGAACTTTACCAGCAAACACTAATTTTCCCATGTAGAGGATCCTGCAAATCCTACCTACCACGTGGACTAGTAATTTTTGTTATAATAGTTGTATTTTGTGTGTCAATATCTTGCTTAAGTACTGGCCATAAGATTCTTATGAATAAGATGGTAGCACCTTTCTCATCCCCCATCTAGGTACTGATCATGGAATGATAAAAGGAGGGAATGAGATATTAAAGGGGTTAATTTGCTCTGCTGACCTGCAGGAAATTGGATGTCCTAAGGGTAGGGTGGTATGCCTCTGTCTTAGAGTGGGATGTCTCTGCCTTACAAGAAGAATATAAGGAATTTACATTGCTATCTCTTGCCATTCAGAGCCATTTGCAAGGCCATTTCCTAGTTATTCAGAGTAAAAGGAATTATATTATCATCTCCGATTCATTATCATCCCCTATTCACAGCACAGAATCAGATAAATTAATTGTTGTTTTAAGTGTGGCCTACAGAGAGTCTACACTAGTGAGTAAAGTGGATTCTTTCTTGATTATACTTAAAATATAAGCCTTAACTATTAATTTAACCTGGGGCAGTGTTTGTAGAGGAATATGACGGTGTTAATTTCTGGGTCTGTAGATTGGGAAGGAGCAAAAATGGCCTTTAATAGAGTGGTATATACTTCTTGTCAGATGTGGGAGTTTAAAAAGAGTTTAAGGGTTACTGCGGATTATATCTGCCATAAATGCTGTTGGCTGCAAATCTTATCAGATCGAATGGATCGGTTGGAGAGACAGTTAGAAGCAATGAGGAATTTGCAACAGCAACAGTATGTGATGGATGGCAGTTATAGGAAGGGGGGAAAGTCTCGGATACATTCACATAGATGGGTTAACTCCAGGAAAGGTAAGAGGTAGGCACCTAGGGCAGGAGTCATTTGTGGATATACCCATTTCAAATAGTATGCTGTTTTGGAAAATGTAGGGGGTGATGGATTCTTCGGGGAACGTAGCACAAACAGCCAAGTTTCTGGTATTGAGGGGTACGTCGGGTTCCAAGAGATCAATTGTGTTAGGGGATTCTCTAATCTGAGGTACAAACAGATGTTTCTGTGGCCAGCAGCGAAAAATCAGAATGGTGTGTTGCTTCCATGGTGCCAGGATCAAGGATGACTCAGAGACGGTGCAGAATGTTCTCACGGGAGAGAGGGGCCAGCAATTGTCCATATTGGAACCAACGACATAGGAAGAGAAAAGGTTGAGATTCTGAAGGGAGATTATAGGGAGTTAGGCAGAAATTTAAAAAGGAGGTCCTCGAGAGTAGTAATATCTGGATTACTCCTGGTGCTACGGGCTAGTGAGAGCAGGAATAGGAGGATAGAGCAGATGAATGCATGAGGAGCTGTGTATGGGAGAAGGATTCACATTTTTGGATCATTGAATCTCTTTTGGGGTAGAAGTGACCTGTACAAGAATGACGGATTGCACCGAAATTGGAAGGGGACTAATATACTGGCAGATGAACCGAGGGCATGGTTAGGAACAAGGGACTGGGATATCATAGCAATTACAGAAACATGGCTCAGCGATGGGCAGGACTGGCAGCTTAATGTTCCGTGATACAAATGCTACAGGAAGGATAGAAAGGGAGGCAAGAGAGAGGGGGGGTGGCATTTTTGATAAGGGATAATGTTACTGCTGTGCTGAGGGAGGATATTCCTGGAAATCAATCCAGGGAAGTTATTTGGGTAGAACTGAGAAATAAAAAAGGGATGATAACCTTATTGGGATCCCTCTGATCATTAGACCCTCTAATGATCAGAGGGAAATTGAGAAACAAACTTGTACGGAGATCTCAGCCATCTGTAAGATTAATAGAATGGTTATGGAAGGAGATTTTAACTTTCCAAACATAGACTGGGACAGCCATAGTGTTAAGAGTTTAGATGGAGAGGAATTTGTTAAGTTTGTACTAGACAATTTTCTGATTCACTATGTGCATGTACCTACAAGAGAAGGTGCAAAACATGACCTACTCTTGGGAAATAAGGCAGGGCAGGTGACTGAGGTGTCAGTGGGGGAGCACTTTGGGTCCAGCGACCATAATTCTATTAGATTTAAAATAATGATGGAAAAAGATAGACCAGATCTAAAAGATGAAGTTCTAAATTGGAGAAGAGCCAATTTTGACGGTATTAGGCAAGAACTTTCGAAAGCTGATTGGGGGCAGATGTTCGCAGGTAAAGGGACGGCTGGAAAATGGGAAGCCTTCAGAAATGAGATAACAAGAATCCAGAAAATGTATATTCCTGTCAGGGTGAAAGGAAAGCCTGGTAGGTATAGGGAATGCTGGATGACTAAAGAAATCGGGGGTTTGGTTCAGAAAAAGAAGGAAGCTTATGTAAAGTATAGACAGGATAGATCGAGTGAATCCTGAGAAGAGTAAAAAGAAAGTAGGAGTATACTTAAGAGGGAAATCAGGAGGGCAAAAAAGAAGATGTGAGGTTGGCTAACGAAGGATAATAAGGACAAGCCAGGGAACTATAGACCAGTATGCCTGACCTCGGTGGTGGGCAAGTTGTTGGAGGGAATCTTGAGGGACAGGATGTACATGTATTTGGAAAGGCAAGGACTGATTAGGGATAGTCAACATGGCTTTGTGCGTGGGAAATCATGTCTCACAAACTTGATTGAGTTTTTTGAGGAAGTAACAAAGAGGATTGATGAGGGCAGAG
>NC_057712.1:130666603-130680509 GCF_004010195.1 Chiloscyllium plagiosum
AGGTCAGGCAGCATCCAGGGAACAGGAGAATCGACGTTTCGGGCATAAGCCCGAAACGTCGATTCTCCTGTTCCCTGGATGCTGCCTGACCTGCTGCGCTTTTCCAGCAACACATTTCCAGCTTAGAGGATCTGAGCTATAGGGAGAGGCTGAACAGGCTGGGGCTGTTTTCCCGGAGCGTCGGAGGCTGAGGGTTGACCTTATAGGGGCTTACAAAATTATGAGGGGCATGGATAGGATAAATAGGCCAAGTCTTTTCCCTGGGGTCGTGGAGTACAGAACCAGAGGGCATAGGTATAGGGTGAGAGGGGAAAGATATAAAAGAGATCTACGGGGCAACTTTTTCACACAGAGGGTGGTACGTGTTTGGAATGAGCTGCCAGAGGAAGTGGTGGAGGCTGATACAATTGCAACATTTAAGATGCAGTTGGATGGGTATATGAATAGGAAGGGATCTGGGCCAGGTGCTGGCAGGTGGGACTAGATTGGGTTGGGATATTTGATCGGCATGGATGGGTTGGACTGAAGGGTCTGTTTCCATGCTGTACATCTCTATGACTCTAAATCAATAAGAACATTGCAATCAAAATTCTGACTACTCCCTGCAGTTAAAAAACGATTCCCAACAGGTCTGGCCACCTAGGAATGACTTACATTACATTGTTTCTGGAAATGATGTGATCACTACATTGTATCTTGAGTGGCATGTGACTGTGGGGGAATAGCTGTGGGTCATCCTGTGGACGTTACTGACTGTAATGTGAAACTTTTGAACTGCATAAAGGAAGGACTGGTCTTTTTGTTCAGAGAGATCTTTGACATGGCTTACGGAGCCGTGTGAATTATGTTAAGAGTTTTTCAAGAAAGCTTAATGAAATTTTGATTGTTCACAGAGGTTGGCATGTTGCAGTTGCATCAAGGGCTTAAGAATCTCAATGAAAAGAACTTAACAACCTAAGACCTTCTTCTTCACTGTCAACCCTCCGGCTGATCTGTGTTATTCACAAGCTTACTTATCATCCCTCTACACTCTCATCTGTATCATTTATATATCACGAACAATAAGGGACCCAGCACAGATCCCTATGATATGTCACTGGACAATGGCTTCCAATCACACAAGCAACCTTCAAACACCACCCTTGTCTCCTACCACACTGCCAATTTTTGGATTGAATTTGCCAAGTTATCCTGGGTCCCAAGGGCTTTTACCTTCTTTACCAGTTTCCTATGTGAGACCTTGTCAAAAACCTTGATGAAATTCATAAAAACATCAACTGCCCTATCCACATCTGCACATTTTGTCATCTCTTAAAAAATTCAGCCTGATCTTTTGGACATGACAACTGTCTGACAAAGCCATGCTGACTAAATATGATCAAACCTTGCCTCTCTAAATGGAGAATAACTGTCTTCAGAATTTTCGCCAATAGCTTCCCTACCACAGATGTGAGACTTAATGGTCTAGAGTTCCCCGGTTTACCTCTGCCACCCTTCTTATAAAATGGAAGCACATTACCTGTCCTGCAGTCTGCTGGCACCTCCCTGTGGCCAGAGACGGTTTAAAAATTTGGGTCAGAGCCTCTAGAATTTCTTCCTTCCAGTTTTATCTAGTGCCCACTCTCTCACATTGCTTTGTTTGGGGTTTGCACTCTCTTTAGTTGTTTGCAGTGTTTTATCTGGTGTGAGCACTGTCTCACTTATATAGTGTCTGCATTCTCTGTCTCTTACAGTGTTTTATCCTGTGTATGCTGTCTTGCAGTGTTTAACTTGCTGTCTTCTATCTCTTGTGGTTTATTGCCCATTTCTAATTGCCCAGAAGGCACTTAAGAGTCAACCACATTACTGTAGGTCTGGAGTCACAAACCATCATCTCCCAGATCACACACAATCTCATCACCTAAGGGGATCTCCCACCCACAGCTTCCAACCTCATAGTTTGGGAATCCCGTACCGCCTGATTCTACCTCCTACCCAAGATTCACAAGCCCGACTACCCTGGCCGATCCATCGTCTCAGCCTGCTCCTGCCCCACTGAATTCATCTCCATCTACCTCGACACTGTCCTATCCCCCTGGTCCAGGAACTCTCCACATATGTTCGGGACACCACCCACACTCTCCACCTCCTCCAAGACTTCCGTTTCCCCAGCCTCCAACATTTCATCTTCACCATGGACATCCAGTACCTGTACACCTCCATCCGCCATGACCAGGGCCTCCAAGCCCTCTTGTTTCTTCCACTCCTGACGTTCCCACCAGTACCCTTCCACTGACACTCTTTATTCGTTTGGCTGAACTGGCCTTCATCCTCAACAATTTCTCCTTCGAATCCTCCCACTTCCTCCAGACAAAAGAGGTAGCCATGGGCCCCAGCTATGTCTGTCTCCTTGTTGGCTACATGGAACAGTCACTCATCCAGAGTTACACCGGCACTACTCCTCCCCCCCCCCCCCCCGCCCCCCCCCCCCCCCCCCCCCCCCCCCCCCCCCCCCCCCAACACCCGACCAAACCCAACCATACCCTTTCCTTTGCTACATTGATGATTGCATCGGCGCCACTTCGTGCTCTGAGGAGGTTGAGCGCAATTCATCAACTTCAACACATTCCACCCAGACCTTAAATTCACCTGGACCATCTCTGACACCTCCCTCCCTTCCTGGACCTCACCATCTCTATAAACGATGACCGACACAACACTGACATTTTTTACAAGCCCACTGTCTCCCGCAGCTACCTGGATTACACCTCCTCCCACCCTACCTCCTGCAAAAATGCTATCCTGTATTCCTAATTCCACCGCCTCCGCTGCATCTGCTCCCAGGAGGACCGGTTCCACCATAGAACACACCAGATGGCCTCCTTCTTTAAAGACCACAATTTCCCCTTCCACATGGTTGAAGATGCCCTCCAATGCATCTCATCCATGTCCAGCGCCTCCGCCCTCGAACCCCACTCCTCCAACCGCAGCAAGGACAGGGCCCCCCAGTCCTTACCTTCCACCTTGCCAACCTCCGCATAAATCGCATCATCCGCCGACATTTCCACCATCTTCAAATGGACCCCACTACCAGGGATATATTTCCCTCCCCACCCCTATCCGCTTTCCGCAAAGACCATTTCCGTCTGCTGCCACTGCAGGAATTGCAAAACCTGCCCCCCCGACCTCTGTCCAAGGCCCCAAAGGAGCCTTCCACATCCATCAAAGTTTCACCTGCACTTGCACACGTCATTTATTGTATCCGTTGCTACCTTCAGTTTCCTCTACACTGGGGAGACCAGATGCCTTCTCGTGGAGCGCTTCAGAGAACATCTCCAGGACACCTGCACCAATCAACCTCACCACCCCGTGGCCGAACATTTCAACTCCCTCTCCCACTCTCCCAAGGACATGCAGGTCCTGGGCCTCCTCCATCGCCACTTTCTCACCATCCGATGCCTGAAGGAAGAACGCCTCCTCTTCTGCCTCAGGATTTGTCAACCTCCATGGCATCAATGTAGACTTCACCAGTTTCCTCATTTCCCCTCCCCCATCTTACCCCCAGGAAGCTCGCAGCCTCACTCCTGATGAAGGGCTTTTGCCCGAAACGTCGATTTTCCTGCTCCTTGGAAGTTGCCTGACCTGCTGTGCTTTTGCAGCACTACTCTAATCTTGACTGTTGGCTAGATCAGGTAAGGATGGCAGATTCGTTCCCTAAAGGGCTTAGTTCTTTATTAGTGAACCAGATGGGTTTTCTTCTCCTGACAATCAGCAATGGTTTCATGATCACCATCAGACTCTTAATGCCAAATTTTGTTTTACTGAATTCAAGTTCCACCATCTGCAGTAGCAGGATTCAAACACAGGTCCTTCAAACATTACCTGGGTCTCTGGATTAATAGATCAACGATAATACCACTAGTCATTGCCTCCCCAATGTTTATTTGATATCTATGCTCTCGTTCTTTATCTGGTGTCTACTCTCTCAATTTTTATTTGGTGTGCAATGTGTCTCACGCTGTGTTTTATCTGTTGACCTCCCTCTTAGTGTATTTTTTTTATGTCCCTAGTGACGTAAGTAAATTGCAGATTGATATAGGTAGGTTGAATGAGTGGGCAAAAATCTGATAGATTAAGAACAAAGTGCAGAAAATGTGAAGTTCCGAGGTGCATAGAGATTCTAGTGCATGAATCACAACATATCCTTTATGATGAGAGAAATTAAATATATAAGTATGGATGTTACGCTTCCATTATACAGGGCATCTTAATACTATGTCCAGTTTTGGCCTCCTTATTTAAGTTAGGTAAGTTCAGAGCAAGCTTACAAGTTTGAGACCAGGAGTAAGTGGTTGTTTTATAACGAAAGGTTGGACAGGCTGGGCTTGTTTTCACAGGAATTTAGAAGAGTGAGGCATGACTTGACTGAAGTATAAAGATCCTGCATGGTCTTGACAAGATGGATGAGAAAATGTTTCCTTTTCTTTGTGAATCCAGAACAAAGGGGCATGTTTTACAATAAGGATTCTCCTTTTAAAACAGAGATGAGAAGATTTTGGCTTCTCTCAGCAGGTTGTGCAACTTTGCCTCAGAAGGGGACAGAGGGGTGGGATTAAATATTTTTAAGGCAATGGTAGCTAAGACTTCTGTGAGGCAATGAACATAGGAATCACATGTTGTGGGAATACAGATAGTTCTTCCACAACATGGTGGATATGTTCTTGTGCAACTCTGCATGATAGAAAAATTGTGCTTTAGCAACAGCGCTTAAAGTTTTGGCGAGGTAATCACATTACAGCCAACACACGTTTTAAAGGTTTGCACTTCAGAAATATTGTCCCCAATTCGTCAATCACGTTACAGCAAATTGACGTTAATGAAACATGCACTATAGCAGACCAATCTGGAGATGGGAATGTGCAATTCAAATGCATATAGATCAGTCATTATCTTATTGAATAGCAGAGTATGCTCAAAAGATCAAATATGCCCTTCATCATGAATGAAGCTTGTGGGCCAAGGGGACTGAGCGATAAATGGAAGGGGGTGGGGAGAAGAGAAGGTAACTGAGAGTGTGATATATAGATGAAGGTGGGGGTGATGGTGGTAGGTTGGAGAGGAGGGTGAAGCAGATAGGCAGGAAGAAAGATGGACAGGTCAAGAGGTTGGTGTCGAGTTGGAAAGTTGGATCTGGGATAAGGTGGGGAGGAAGGGAAATATAAAAACTGGTGAAATTCACATTGATCCATGTGGCTAGAGGATCCCAGAGCAGAAGATTAGGTGCTCTTTCTCCAGGTGGCACGTGGTAAGGGTTTGATAATAGAGGAGGCCAAGGACTAGCATTTATTGCCCTTAGGGCAGTTAAGAGTCAACCACATTTCAGTGGGTCTGAAGTTACGTGTAAGTCAAACCAGGTGAAGTCAGCAGATTTTCCTCATTAAAAGGACATCAAGATTGTTGTTTTCTAAAAAAACAATCAAGAGTGATTACATAGTCACCATCAGACTAGCTTTTTATTCCAAATTTTTGTCAAACTCATATTTTGCCATTTACCATAGAGGGGATTTGAACCCAAGTTACTAGAATATTAGCCCTGAGGGGGTCTATATTACTAATCTGTGGACATGAATACTGCATCACTGCCTTCCTGACAGTGCTCAATGATTAATGGTGCTGCATCCTCAATGTGCTCCTCTACATATTGAGATCTGTACCACCTAGGCCTAGGTATGAGAAAAGACAACACTTTGTAATCTTACTGCATCTTTGCTGTCTCAGATGTAGCCTGAGCATCTCTTTCAAGGTTAAGGTTTTCAACTCAAGGGTCTTGGAGAATGCTAATTCCATCACTATACTCTCACTGCTAAGCCAACAACAGGTGGATTATGGTCCAAGAGCTAAATACCATCTATACAGTGAACTGGCTACTGGGTCATAAATGATCTCTTCACAAGGAGGCACCAGGATTAACCCAATGTTTTCAACAAAAGCAAAAATTATACAAGCCACCTTAAATCGGAGTCCTCTTATTGTTGACTCTTCAGTCATCAAAACCAGTTTCTCCTTATAGGATAATTTAAGAGAATTGCCAGTGAGAACATTATTATTAAGTGCAACTGGATAGCACCATCAATGATGTTTTCCATTACTTTAC
The DNA here is from genome assembly GCF_004010195.1 of Chiloscyllium plagiosum. Classification (NCBI taxonomy): domain Eukaryota; kingdom Metazoa; phylum Chordata; class Chondrichthyes; order Orectolobiformes; family Hemiscylliidae; genus Chiloscyllium; species Chiloscyllium plagiosum. Next base: position 130,672,737 of record NC_057712.1, read on the forward strand.
TGATATTCTGAATAGATTAGCGTAGTGGTAATTGGCTGGGTTGGATTTGACCTTACTTTATGCACTGGATATACTTGAGCAATTTTCCACATTGCTGGGTTGATGTCAGTGTTGTAACTATACTGAACAGTGTGTCCAGGAGGATATAATGACTTAGTCATATAGAACAAAAACAGACCCTTTGGTCCAACCAGTCCAATTCACCATCATCCCAAACTAAACTGGTTCCACCTGCCTGCACTTAGCCCAAACCTTTCTTATTCATGTACGTATCCAAATGTCTTTTAAACATTATAACTCTACCCACATCTTGGAAAGGCAAATCAGGACAGGACTTATACACTTACACCTTGGGGTGCAGGTTCACAGTTCCTTGAAAGTGGAGTCTCAGGTAGATAGGATAGCGATGGAGGCATTTAGTATGCTTTCCTTGATTGTCAGAGCATTGACTATAGGAGTTGGGAGATCATGTTGCAGCTGTACAGGGCATTGGTGAGGCCACTTTTGGAATATTGTGTGCAATTCTGGTATTTCTCCTATAGGAAGATGTTGGGAAACTTGAAAGGGTTCAGAAAAGATTTACAAGGATGTTGCTAGGGGTCGGAGGATTTGAGCTATAGGGAGAGGCTGGGGCTGTTTTCCCTGGAGCGTTGGAGGCTGAGAGGTAACCCTTAAGAGGCTTACAAAATCATGACGGGCATGGGTAGGGTAAGGTCTTTTCCCTGGGTTGGGAGAGTCTAGAACAAGAGGGCACAGGTTTAGGGAGAGAGGGTGAAGATTTAAAAGGGACTTAAGGTGCAACCTTTTCACACAAAAGGCGGTGCATATATTGAATGAGTTGCCAAAGGAAGTGGTGGAGGCTGATTTAAAAGGCATAAAGGATGTGGGCCAAAATGCTGGCAAGTGGTTATAGATTAATTTAGGATATCTAGTCAGCATGTCCGTTTCTGTGCCGTACATCTCTGACTGCAGTGGTTCAAGATGCAATGTATGCACAGTGCAGCATTGTTAGGGTTTAAATGCTGGTCAAAAGGAGATTTGTACCATGCCATTGGTGCTTGCAAATTGAACACTGCCACTAGCCTCTGCACTATTGAGATGTCAGTGACCCCCAAAAAAAGGGAATGCTTGCCAAAAGTAATCCATTAACTTGTGAAACATGCAAGGGTGTTATAGGAGACAGAGACCATCACATGTAAGTATAAACACTGAATGTGATGAAAGATCGAATGTGGGCGGCACGGTGGTTAGCACTACTGCCTCACAGCGCCTGAGACCCGGGTTCAATTCCCGCCTCAGGCGACTGACTGTGTGGAGTTTGCACGTTCTCCCCGTGTCTGCGTGGGTTTCCTCCAGGTGCTCCGGTTTCCTCCCACAGTCCAAAAGATGTGCAGGGTCAGGTGAATTGGCCATGCTAAATTGCCCGTAGTGTTAGGTAAGGGGTAAATGTAGGGGTATGGGTGGGTTTCGCTTCGGCGTGGACTTGGTGGGCCGAAGGGCCTGTTTCCACACTGTAATGTAATCTAATCTAATCGAATGGCTCTGGGTCTGGGATGGAAAGGGGGTTGAAAGACTGCAGGCTCTGCCTTTATAATATACTATGTTGTTTACTCAATCAGCATGGCACCTTCATACTGCACATGTTGAAGCTAAAGCTGAATGCAAAATGGCAACATGAAGGAGCAGGTGCAGTCCTCATCTTCAGTTGAAAATCACAACACTAGGTTATAGTCCAACAGGTTTATTTGAAGCACTAGCTTTCACAGTGCTGCTCCTTCATCAGGTGGTTGTGGAGTATAAGAGCACAGGACACAGAATTGAAAGCAAAAGTTTACAGTGTGATGTTACTGAAATTATATATTGAAAAAGACCTGGATTGCTTGTTTAGTCTCTCATCTTTTAGTTCCAGTTCTTTCATATTTAAATCCCAGAACTCCCTTAAAGTTACACTCTCAAGTGAACTTTAACAGTAAGTGCCATGTTGGCCCAGATAATGCATTGAAGGTGTTAGGCTATCTGTGCCCCAATGTTCAGAGTGATTCTAATCTAAAAAAAGGGGATTTACAGAATCTTACCTGGATTCATGCAGTTTTTGAGCAAAATAAAGTGTAATTCTGCAAACACAAATTCACCCCACAAACTTATATGTGGGTGTGCATATGCAGGGCGGTAGGAGTATCAGACAGTGTGTGTGAGGGTAATGGGGTATAATTCCGTGACAGGGATGGTACATTGCTGAGACCGAGCAGAGGCTACAGCAACAGATGAATGGACACCGCACAACAATCAACGGATAGGAGTGTCCCCTCCCAGTCGGCGAGCAGTTCAGTGGTCCGGGACTTTCGACCATGGACCTTTGGGTGACCATTCTCCAAGGCAGACTTTGGGATAAGCTATAACGCAGAGGCTGATAGTCAAGTTTGGCACCCATGGGGAATGGCCTTAATTTGGACCTTGGGTTCATGTCACACTACAGGTGATCCCACTGCACTACATGCGCACATTCCTACAGACGCTGGCCCTCTCATACGCTCACAGATACACTTCCCCCCCCCCCCCCCCACCCCACACACATGCATATAAGTTTGTGGTGTTTACTTGTAGTTGCAGAATTACATTCTATTTTGCTCAAAAACTATATGAATCCAGCTAAGGTTCTGTAAATCCTTTTTAGATTAGAATCAGTCTGAACATTAGGGCACAGACAGCCTCACACATGTTCAATGCATTATCTGGGCCAACATAGGACCTATTAAAGTTCACTTGAGAATGCCACTTTAAGGAAGTTCTAGAATTTACATATGGAAGAATTGAAGCCAACATGCCCATTCTAAAGGATAAGAGACTTAACAATCCAGGTCTTTTCAATATATAATTTCAGTTACATCACATTAAACTTTTGCTGTAAATTCTGTGTCCTACGATCTTATACTCCACAACCACCCAATGAAGGAGCTGCGCTCCGAAAGCTAGTGCTTCCAAATAAACCTGTTGGGACTATAACCTGGTGTTGTGTGATTTTAAACTCCTTAACAGCAGTGAGTTCCAGATTCCCACCATCCTCCAGGTGAAAACATTTTCCCTCATATATCCTCTAAACCTGTGCCCTTACATTAAATCAATGCCCCCTCCACCCTGGTCAGGATTATCCTCTTTTTAATGAATTGTTCTGTCCCATAGCTTACCTGATAATGCTGCTTGTACTCGATTTCTGATGTTCTTCTGTTCCTCATAGCTTCATCCTTGATGTTAACTTATGTCTGCCTGGAACTGGACTGCAGCCCTGGTGCCAGACCTCCCGACTTTTATTTAAGTTGCAACAGAAGACATGATGTAATGCCACAGCTATTTCTGCTCCAAGTCTTCACATTTCCTCCCAAATCCGGATGGAGTACTGTACTCTATAATGTACCAGTGTTTTATACAGGCTTATCCTAATTTTATTTTGTATTCTGCGTTCCCATTAATACAACCTAGGATTCTGTATACTTTTGATTGAGGATAAGCCATCTTCATCCACTGTAGTCTATTAGATGTAGGTGTACATGAACAGCATGATTTCCAGGATTCTAAGCCAGCGACAGAGAAATAATTCCAAGACAGGATAGTATATGCAGCTGGTGCTGTTTCTATGTATCTGCTACCCTGTCTTAGGTAAAGGCTGTGGGTATGGAAAGCATTATTGCAGAAGCCTGGGTAGTTTGCTGCAGTGCATCTTGTGGATGAAATGATCTGCCAGAGGAAGTGGCGGAGGCTGGTATACTAATATGTAAAAGGCATTTGGTGGGTATATGAATAGGAAGGGTTTAGATTTCCATACCCACAGTCTTTACCACGTCGCAGGACAGTATAGCAAATCCATAGCAACAGCACCAGCTGCATTTACCATCCTGACTTGGAATTATATTGTTCCATCGCTGGCTTGTAGATGGTAGACACTGGCGTAACTGGTCGATCGAGAGAATGTTTAAGGTGTGGGTGTAGACCAACCTCCAATCAAATAGGCTGCTTTTGCTGGATGGTGTATAGCTCAAGTGTAGGTGGAAGATGCACCCATTAACAAACATGGAAAGCTATTTTTCACACTCCTGTCTCATGACTTCTTAACTATAGGTATAACTTATCTTTAGTTACTGTCAGATCTGTCTTACAGTTCAGATGTTAAAACTGACGCTCCCATTTGCCTCCTTTGCTGGAAGTAAAAGAGCCCACGTATGATTTTATAGAGAGTTAATCCTGGTGACCCAGCAAAGCAAAGTCATAGATAAAAAAAATCCTCTGGTCCATATCACATCATTGTCAGTTAGAATGTGCAGATTGTTCTGTTGTAACACGTGTTTCGTTAATGTGAATTTGCTATAACGTGATTGACAAATTGACACACTGTTTCTAAAGTGCGAACTTTTAAAGTGTGTATTGGGTGTAATGTGATTATATCACCAACACTAAGCGCCGTTTACAAAGCATGATTTTTCTACACATGGGGTGGCACAAGAGCACACTCAGTGTTGTAGAAGAACTACCTGTATTCAGAAATTGATGATTTTATGATTCAAAGGTGTAATAGATATGGAGTTAGATCAAAGGCTAGTTATAATCTCAACAAATGGCAAAACAAGCTCCAAGGACTAAATAGCCCACTCCTGTTTCTAAGTTTCATTCCCACATTCCTTTGATTCATTTTTTTGTTGGTTCAAAGTTATATGCAACAATCCAATTTGATTTCCACATAGGGAAAAAAAAAGATTAAAAATGTGCATTTCTGTTTACTACCAAATTTACTTCCCATCTCTTCTTGCTGGTAGGTGTACAACAAGATGGGGTTTTATTACTAGCTATAAATGCTTTTATGGCAATGTCTGATCCTAGGTAACCATTCCAGGAAAAGAGCTTTCAGACACACTACCCAGGTACACATTAACCACAATCATTTATGACATATCTTGGCAAAGGAGACAATATCTTTCAGTAATCTAGGAGAAAAAAAAAGTTTAATAAGATAGTCTCAAACTAAATGCCCAATGCTTTAGAATCATAGAACTTCACAGTGCATAGGGAATTTCCTCAAAAGCAACACCGTCAAATATACTTACATGATTAAAATCAGATTATGAAAAGAAGCGTTTGGGATTAATTATCAGAATTCATCTCCTTGAAAAGAATTTGAGTGATGTATACAAAGACAAGCCACTGTGTTTCTGAAGCTGTATTTTATCCACTGATAAAGATTTGTCTCCCAAACAATATGGTTCTCTCCAAAGCTTGTGCCAGCTGATGGAAGTACAAACGGCACTTGACTTTTAAACTACAGTTCAACAAATTTTGAAACAAAACACCACGATCAGATTGTTCAAGAGTCTCTTGAAACAAGCTAGCAGAAATTGCTGTCGTGCGATGGATCTCTCACTACAATAAAGGTGAGAAAGCAAATGGATCAAACCACACGAACTTACTTGTGGCAGCATTCAAAAAGTTTTTCTCCCCAAAATAGCAGTTTCTAGGAGTTGATCACTTCTCCAAGCAAAGACATTTAAATATTAAAAAAAAACAAAGAACGATTTAAAAAAAAAGTTCAATCCTCATAACGAGTCATTGGAGCCAAGTTGAAGCATTCAATGAACATCGTACGATCACTGTTCCAGCGATCAGTCAATTTAAAAATAACAACCGGAGATTCCAAAGATAAAATGGCGTTTGGGGATCGGCCACATGGGGGAAACAGGGAAAAGTGCTTTTTGCGCGCCCTTTCTTTGCACCATATGGAATTGTGGAAAAAATCTCACCAGAAAGCAAAACGATTTCAACAAATTCCAAAGGGAGCTGATGAAAAGAGATTCAATGGTGATCTAAACCGGCAATGAACGTTCAAACGACCAAAAGGTCCTAATTTTTAAAAAATATAGAAAACGACATGGTATTATGTTCGAAAGGCCATCATGGGGCAGTACTCCAGACTAAACAACAGGTAACAAGATTAAATCATGACAACAGAGAAAATGGTTTTCTAGCATTTTAACATAACAGGCAAATCATAATCATCAGATGCTGCTTTCTGTGGTTCCAAGCGCCATTTTAAGAACAAGGTGGAAAGTCGATCCTGAATCTGGCAGAAATGCTTCTCTAGATGTGATCAATCATAGTCCCTGTAAGGGCGACTTCCATAACTACCACCGCCGCTGCCGTAGTAGTATGCTCCTTGGTTCCTGTATCCAGCCGAGTAGTTGTCCCGCTCTCCTGGATCGTAGCGGCCTCCGCCGCTGTAGCCGGAGCTCCTGTCAGCATCCCAGTAACCGCCGCCGCCGCCTCTCCTCCGGTTACTGTAACCGCCTCGGCCTCCACCGTAACCACGGCCTCCTCCCGACTTCTTCTCGGCGTGACCCACTCGGATCTGACGCCCGTCGATGGATTTTCCGTTCATGGCCTGCAGCGCGTCCCTGGCGTCGTCCGGGTTCTCGAAAGTGATGAAGCCGAAGCCGCGGGAAGCCATGGTGTCTCTGTCCTTAATCACTTTCACCTCAGCGATCTGGCCGTACTTGGAGAAAACCTCTTCCAGGGATTGCTCGTCTGTGTCGAAGTTCAGGCCGCCGACGAACAACTTTCCGTCGTCGGACATGGTGAGGGGATTAGTGCGCACTCGAAGCTGAAAGTGCAGGAGCGGAGAATGGCGCCGATCAGTCAGTCAGTCCGCACAAACAGACAAAGAGGAAGCAGAGAGCGGAAATAGCCTCATTTCAATGGCCGCAAGAGAAGATGGCCGTCTCTCCCACCCCTTTCAATTCGGGGGCTCGGCTAGTTCTTAAAGAGCAGCTGTAGGTGAATAAATAAAAACCACTGACCAATGGAGGGAAATTAGCCTAATTTGAGATCCCAGTAAATTAAGAACAGGATTAAGCGATCAGGACATCATATCAAGCACTCAAAGCACAAACGTGCTCCTTTTTACGCTCTGTCCCACGTTTCAAATCTTTTCCACATGGCTTCAATATCACCCTCAGCAAAAAATTATGTGTAGAACACTTTAATCACATTTCCTTATAAGGCGCTTCGCAGAAGCAATCGTCAAACTGTATGACGAGATACAGTGCTTTTAAAGCTAACATAGATTTTGTTTGAACAATGAAGGGTTATGCTAACAGAGCGGGTAAGTGGAGCTGAGGCCACGAAAAGATCAGCCTTATTGAATGGCGGAGCAGGCGTGAAGGGCCAGATGGCCAACTCTTGCTCCTAATTCTTATATATGAACATTATACTCCCTCCAAGGCTAATATACATCTTTCCTAAGGCAAAACAAGGACTGCAGATGCTGGAAACCAGAGTTCTAGATTAGAGTGGTGCTGGAAAAGCACAGCAGGACAGCGGCATCCAAGTAGCAGGAAAATCGACGTTTCGGGCAAAAGCCCTTCACCACACCTAAAGGGTGGTGACCAGATCTGTTCACAGTACTCCAAGTGGGTTCTAACCAGAGGTTTGTACAGCTGGAGCATAACCTCTGCGTCCTTACACTCCAAATCTCTAGATATAACCATTCCCTCCGTGACTACCTGGTCAGGTCCACGCCCCCCTACAACCCACCCTTCCTTCCTGACCTTCCCCTGCCACCGCAGGAACTGTAAAACCTGCGCCCACACCTCCTCCCTCACCTCCATCCAAGGCCCTAAAGATGCCTTCCACATCCATCAAAGTTTTACCTGCACACCCACCAATATCATTTATTGTATCCGTTGCTCCCGATGCAGTCTCCTCTACATTGGGGAGACTGGACGCCTCCTAACA
>NC_057712.1:130680699-130711465 GCF_004010195.1 Chiloscyllium plagiosum
CCACCTATTGTACTCTATGCTACTTTCTCCCCATCCCCACCCTTCTCTAGCTTATCTCTCCACCCTTCAGGCTCTCTGCCTTTATTCCTGATGAAGGGCTTTTGCCCAAAACGTTGATTTTACTGCTCCTCGGATGCTGCCTGAACTGCTGTGCTCTTCCAGCACCACTAATCCAGAATCTGGTTTCCAGCATCTACAGTCATTGTTTTTACCCTCTAGATATAAAGGCAAGCATTCCATTAGCCTTCTTGTTTATTTTCTGTACCTATTCATGACATTTTGAAGATCTACGCACTTGAACCTCCAAATCTCTTTGAACATCCACTGTATTTAACTTAATATATAGAAAGCACCCTAAAATCATTCTTTTTCAGTCGTATCATTCTCCCCAAGTTCTACTTTAACATAAGTAAACTTGATAAATACAATCAGACTAGAACATTTTAATCTATAGTACCCATTAACAATGTCCTATTATGTTGAATGATTTGATTACAACATAATCTCAAATAATGGATTAACCATGCTATGGATCTGTTGCTTTGAATATGGTGCCCAGAACTCCAAAAGTCAAAACATTTCCTGACAGAACTTGTTGTCTACGGTAGAATTAATGTGGAAATTCAGAATCAGCTTTCAGATGAAAAATAGCCACCATCACAGATTCTCCATCAATCAAAAGGCAAATTCAGAACATAGAAACAGTAATTAGGAGAAAGAGAGGATTGCAGATGCTCAAGAGTCAGAGTCTAAAAGACTGGCGCTGGAAAAGCACAGCTGGTCAAGCAGCATCCGAGGAGTGGGAGAGTTGACATTTGGGCATAAATCCCTTCATCATTCTTCCTGCTCAAATGCTGCCCGACCTGCTGTGCTTTTTCCAGTGCCACACTTTTTGACAGAGAAACAACAGTCAAATGTGATTTCCCTTTACTAAGCATCATTAGAGTTAGAGTCAAACAGCACAGAAACTGATCCTTCCGTCCAACTAGTCCACACCGACCATGTTCCCAAACTAAACTAGTTCCACCTGCCTGTGTTTGGCCCATTTCCCTTCAACCTTTCCTATTTACATACTTATCCAAACATCTTTTAAACATTGTGACTGTACCTACATCCATCACTTCCTCTGGCAGTTCGTTCCACACACTAACCACTTTCTGTGTGAACAGGTTGCCCTTCATATCATTTTAAAATTTTTCTCCTCTCACCTTAACAAATTCACCCCTAGTTTCAGGCTCCACCACCTTAAAGAAAAGATCTTTGCTAGTCATCTTATCTACGCCCCTCATGATTTTATAAACCTCTAAATGATCACCCCTCAACCTCTCAAGCTCCAGTGAAAAAAGTTCCAGCCTATTTTTATAACTCAAACCTTTCATTCCCAGCAAAATTCTGGTAAATCTTTCTGAACCTTCACCAGTTTAATAATATCCTTCCTATAACATGGCGTCAGGAACTGCACACATAGACTCCAGAAGAGGCCTCACCAATGTCATGTACAACCTCAACATGATGTCCTATTCTTATTTTCAAATTACTTTTTCAATCTCAATCATATTCTCCAGCACAATAACCTTCCAAGATCTCTGTGCTCTTCCATTTCTGACCTGATGTGCATTGTACCACCGTAGATGACTGTCTCTTTCTCCCCATGACATGCAGCTTCACCTCAGATTCCGTTCACTACCTACATTTTCAGAGCGTTTGCCTGACATCCACTAATAGTGAATTTAAACTTTCTCTAAATATTGGGAAGACTAAGCATCTCCGATTTGAATTTCTCCACTATGGGTGGCTGTGACTACACTAAGGTCTGAAATTCTGCTTTCTAAATATCTGTGCCTCACTGTCCTATAAGACATTCACTAAAACTTAACAATTAAATGTGTGATCAAGCAAGTTTTAAGCAGTGTCTTAAAGGAGGCAAGAGAGATAAAGGCTGAAAACATTTAGGGAGTCAACACATTTACATGAAAGGGAAATGGTGCTATATTAGTTATTTATTAACTCTTTCTTAAGAGCCTTTTTAAAACACACCTAGTAGGCTAGATATGTGGAAGCCAAAGTTTATAATGCATTTAGATTTTCTGAAGAAATTTGATAAGATGCCACACAAGAGATTGTTCCTCACGTCGAGACCTCAAGGGATTTGCAGTAATATATGAACATAGATTGAGGATTGTTTAACAGACAGAAAGTAGCATAGGAATGAACAGGTTATTTTCAGGTCAGCAGAGTGTATCTTGGTTAATGTCATAAAGATCAGTAGCTATGTTGTGGAGGTGTTGGTGATGTACTGGCGTGGACCAAGTTAAAAATCACATAACACCAGGTTGTAGTCCAACAGGTGTATTTGGAAGTACAAACTTTTGGAGTGCTGCTCCTTTGTCAAGTAGCTTATCACTAGCTACCTGATAAAGGAGCAACGCTCCAAAAGCTTGTACTTCCAGATAAACCTGTTTGACTATAACCTGGTGTTGTGTGATTTTTAACTTTAAAGATCAGTGTTTTAGTTTATTTATTCACAGGACAGTGCTAGACATGCTGACATTTATTGTCCATTCTCAATTGCCTTTGAGAAGTATGATTTAATGATAATCTAGTAAAAAAGGAGTCAAAATGTAAATGGCATGTTGGCCTTTTAACAGAGGCAAAAATACAAGGGGAGTGACAATATCTTCATTGTGCAGAGTCTTGAGTGGAGTTAGGCATTCAAATTTGGACTCTAATTCATCTGAATGATAGAGGATTTAAAAGATTATTTATGAAAACACGTCATTTATGCAACAATTCCCTCAAGTTTAGAAGCTTGAGGGGTAATTGAATCAAGAAATGATAAATGTTTTCCATGAACACAGATAAACTATTTCCTCTGAAAAGGGAGTGTTGAATAAGGGAAAATAATATTAATGGCTAGATTATTTTGGAGTGAAATAGGGAAGGACTTTCATACACAGGGTAGTGAAATCTGGAATTATCTCCCCAAATATATTAATTCAGTTTAAAGTTGCAAGACTAGAGGTAAAAAAATGTCAAGAATCAAGCAATAATACAATCGTGTCTGGAATATTTTTGTTGCTGTGTCACAAGTCCAGAGTTAACATTATTGCTCTAATGATTGTTAATGGTAAACCTCCGGAGGTTTTCTGTGAATGACTGCCTTGGTCAGCTACTGGTGTCCATAACTTATCCAAGCAGAAAGAAAAATGGAGATGGAAGGAAGGGAGCACCAGGCTGGAGGAAACAATGAGATGTAAGGGGGATCCCAGCTGCAGGAGGCGAGGAGACGGAAGGAAGGGGATCCAGACTGGAGGAGGAGTGGAGATGAAAGAAAGGGGATCCAGGATGGAGGAGGAGTGGAGATGAAAGAAAGGGGATGCAGGCTGGAGGAGTGGAGATAAGATTCAATCACAAAAGGCAATGAAATGTTTGATCAGTCAAAATCATGTTAAGTGATGGAGCAGGCTCAATGGGCTGAATTGCCTACTGTTGTTCCAACATTTCTGTATGCCATAGGTACATTTTTAGGACTTTTTTTGAGGATGATGACGACATTTATCAGTCGGGAAATTAAGGATTACGGTAAATGTAGGAAAGTGAGGAATATCACATTAGCCATGATCCTATTGAACAGTGGAGCAGAATTGAAGTGCTAAATGGCCTAGTCCTGTTCATATTTTTTATGATCTTTCTTACATAATAATAATAAAAAATTAAGGTCCTAACACACAGGAAAGGTTGATTTTTAACTTTTGGTTCATGAATATCTGAGTTGCGTTTTTGTAAAGCTCGAAGTTATTTTGAGCAGTGAACTAAAAACAGCATTTGCAAGAAATTGTGAGAGTGATTTTAGCTAAATGAACCCCCAACCCTACCTCCATAATCATTACTATGGGCAAAAGTTAAAAATCACAACACCAGGTTATAGTCCAACAGGTTTATTTGGAAGCACTAGCGCTGCTCCTTCATCAGGTGGTTGTGGAGTATAAGATCTTATGATGAAGGAACAGCGCTAGTGTTTCCAATTAAACCTGTTGGACTATAACCTGGTGTTGTGTGATTTTTAATTTTGTCCACCCCAGTCCAACACTGGCACATCCAAATCAGGTTTATTTGAACATAAAAGCTTTTGGAGTGCTGTTCCTTCGTTAGGTAGTGAAAGAGCAGTGCTGTGAAAGCTTGTACCCTCAAATAAACCTGTTGGACTCCAGCACCGGCATCTCCACATCATTACTCCATATTAACAACCTGGTTTAAATTTCATGCTGTCCTGGAGACTTTTCTACATTTACACCTGTTTGACTGTTCAAATGTGAGGGATATGCTCTTTTTCTTCTTCGAATAATCAGTTGCCAATAGGTTAAAAAATTGAGAATTTTTATTACGAAGCAGTGACAGTTACATTCTAGTTGCCGAGAATAAGCATATAACTCCATTGATTCTAAGTTTGGCTTACTTTTTAAACATAGAGAAGTGATTGCTGGGCCTCTTACTGAGATATTTGTATCATTGATAGTCACAGGTGAGGTGCCGGAAGACATGAGGTTGGCTAACATGGTGCTACTGTTTAGGAAGGGTGGTAAGGTCAAGCCAGGGAACAATAGACCAGTGAGCCTGACCTCGGTGGTGGGCAAGTTGTTGGAGGGAATCCGGAAGGACAGGATGTACATGTATTCGGAAAGGCAAAGACTGATTTGGGATAGTCAACATGGCTTTGTGCATGGGAAATCATGTCTCACAAACTTGATCGAGTTTTTTGAAGAAGTAACAAAAGAGGATTGATGAGGGCAGAGCGGTAGGTGTCCTATCGGAAAGATGTTGTGAAACTTGAAAGGGTTCAGAAAAGATTTACAAGGATGTTGCCAGGGTTGGAGGATTTGAGCTATAGGGAGAGGCTGAACAGGCTGTGGCTGTTTTCCCTGGAGCGTCGGAGGCTGCGGGGTGACCTTATAGAGGTTTACAAAATTATGAGGGGCATGGATAGGGTAAATAGGCAAAGTATTTTCCCTGGGGTCGTGGAGTCCAGAACTGGACAGCATAGGTTTAGGGTGAGAGAAGAAAGATATAAAAGAGACCTAAGGGGCAACTGTTTCACACAAGAGGGTGGTACGGATATGGAATGAGCTGCCAGAGGAAGTGGTGGAGGCTGGTACAATTGCACCATTTGAGGCATTTGGATGGGTACATGAATAGGAAGGGTTTGGAGAGATATGGGGCGGGTGCTGGCAGGTCGGACTAGATTGGGTTGGGATATCTGGTTGGAATGGACCGGTTGGACCAAAGGGTCTGTTTCCATGCTGTACATCTCTATGACTCTATAAAGATGCGGATAGCTTTAATAATCCAATCACAACATGACATTCTGTTAGTAAGTCACTTGACTTGAACCCTTGTAACATCAGTGAGGTTCAGTTTGTGGTAGCTTGTGTAGTGTTTAGGTAAACTGTTCAACACTCTGCCACTTAAATTTGCTTCTGCTGCGAATAGGCTTAACTGTTATATAATGTTACCTCAAAACAGGTAAGCTGTTTTCTAGTATTTTTAACTATTATATGATATTGGCTCAATCACACTGTTTTCTTATATCCCCACAAAACCTTGTCTCTGTCTATGCTAATTTCTTCAATTGTATCACAGTCCTCCTCCCTGTTCTCTATACAGTATCCATATCGTCCCCTCATGAGCGAATATAGACACAAGTATTCATTTCGAACCCTACCGATGTCTTCCAGCTGCATACACAAGTTACCACTGTGGTTTAATGGGCATAACTCTTTCCCTCATTATCCTTACTGTACCTGTAAAACAACTTGGAATTTTCCTTTTTTTAATCTGCCAGTACTTTTTCATGAACCTTTAGTTCTCCTGATCTTTTTAAAGTTCCCTCATATACCTTCTATCTTCTCTCGAGTTTCTGTTTTGACCCCTTGGTATCTGCCATATGCCTCCTTTTTTCCCCTGAATCCACTGAGTGTATATCCCTCAATATTCAGCATTCAAAGAATTTGATGGTCTCACCCTTTCTCTTTATTGGAACATGTGTACTCTCCATAGTTTCTTCTTGAATGCATCCTGTTCTGAGGCAGACTTACTTGAAAGCATCTGCTCCCAGTCCACTCTGGACAAATCATATCTGATCTTATTAAAATCAGCCTTCCTCCAGTTGTGAACATTTGATTTCAGGCCCATCCATGTCCTTTTCCACAGCAATCTTGAATCTGAGTTATGATCACTGTCTGCAAAATGCTGCTCCACTGATAATTTTAACTAATGCAGCTGGGTAAGTAGATGAAGTAAGTCCAAACCACCACCACCACCACCACCACCCCCCCCCCTTTCCTTGTACAATCTTCTATGTAATGAATTAAATAGATGTCCTGGAAGCATTTCAAAAATTCCACTTGATCTTTTAACCTTTCTCACTACGGCTATCCCAATTAATGTTAGGAATGTTGAAATCCCCAAAATACCACGACCCCCTTAGTAGTAGGTAGATAGTAAAATTAGCAAGGAATATATTGATATTCTAGGACTTGTTGATATTAAGAGGATGGACTGTTGGGTACCTCGAAAAAAATTAAGGTAGGTAAGTCTCCAGGGCTTGAAGGGGTCTACCCATAAGACAAAAGAAGGCAAGAGACAAGATTGCTGAGGTCTTGACAGAAATCTTTGTATCTCCTTTAGCCACAGGTGAGGTCCCAGAAGATTGGAGAATAGCCAATACTATTCCTTTGTTTCAGAAGAAAATAGAGATAATCCAGGAAATTGTAGGCTGGGGAGCCTTTTACAGTAGTAGGGAAATCACTGAAGATTCTTAGGCACAAGTGTACTTAATAGAGATAGTTAAAACAAAATCACACAACACCAGGTTATAGTCCAACAGGTTTAATTGGAAGCACACTAGTTTTCGGAGCGACGCTCCTTCATCAGGTGATTGTGGAGGGCTCGATCGTAACAGAATTTATAGCAAAAATTTGCAGTGTGATGTAACTGAAATTATACATTGAAAAATTGATTGTCTGTTAAGCCTTTCATCTGTTAGAATACAGTGATAGTTTCACTTCTTTCATGTGTAAAAAAAGGGTTTTGTGATTTAAAGTTGCATTCTCGGGTTAGCTGTTAACAATGGTGATAGCTAGACAATGTGAACATATTGTCTAGCTATCACCATTGTTAACAGCTAACCAGAGAATGCAACTTTAAAAAAAAGGGTTTTGTGATTTACACATGAAAGAAGTGAAACTATCACTGTATTCTAACAGATGAAAGGCTTAACAGACAATCAATTTTGCAATGTATAACTTCAGTTACATCACACTGCAAATTTTTGCTATAAATTCTGTGTTACGATCGAGCCCTCCACAATCACCTGATGAAGGAGCGTCGCTCCGAAAGCTAGTGTGCTTCCAATTAAACCTGTTGGACTATAACCTGGTGTTGTGTGATTTTTAACTTTGTACACCCCAGTCCAACACCAGCATCTCCAAATCATGACTTAATAGAGATAGCCAGCATCACTTTGGGTGGGGAGGTCTTGTGTCACAAATTTGATTGAGTTTTTTGAGGAAGTGACAAAAATGATTTAGGGTAGGGAAGTAGATGTTGTCTAAATGGACTTTATTATAGAATTTGACAAGGTACCTTTTGTAAACTGGTGCAGACTAGTCAACTGGGATCCATTGACTAATTGAATTCAAAACTGGTTTGGTCATAGAAGACAGAAGGTAGTTATGGAGGAATATTTTCTGATTGGAGGTCTGTGACCAGTGGTGTTCCGCAAGCATCAGTGCTGAGACTGCTTGTCTGTAATTTATATAAATTATTTGGATGAAAATGTTGGTGGTCTGATTAGTAAGTTTGCAGACGAGAAGAAAATTGATGGAATTGTGAATAGTGTGTAAGGTTACTGAAGGATATGGCATAATGTAGATAAGCGGAAAGTTGGGCGGAACAACAGCAGATAGTTTAATTTGGACAAGTGTCGGGTGATGCATTTTGAGAGGTCAAATGCAAGAGGAAAATGTACAGTCAATGGCAGGACCCATAGCAGTGTTGATATAAAGAGGAATCTTGGGGTGCAAGTCCATAGCTCTATAGAAGTGGCATCACAAATGGATATGGTGGTAAAGGTGGCATACAGTCAGTCAGGACATGGAGTATAAAAGTTGTCAAGTCATGTTGCAGCTGAATAAAAATTTAGTTAGACCGTATTTGGAATACTGTTTGCAGTTCTGGTCACCACACTATAGGAAGAATGTTAGGAAGAATGTGGAGGCTTTTGAGAGGGTGCAAACGAGGTTTACTAGGATATTGTCTTCATTGATGTGTATTATTGGTGGAGCTCATGCAACCTGTCCACTTTTCTTTTTTTTCCTCTATTTTCTTACCTCATGGTGAAGAGCTTGGATGCAATGACATCGGCGTTAGCAAGAGGGTCCAGCAGAACGGAGACGACTTTGGGTTTCTGACAGATACTGCATTTTTGAGGCTGTCCTAGTGCTGACTCATGGCTGATGCTTCCGGAGGCAAGTTTGGGTTCCCAGCAGCATCAGTGGCATCTGCATGGGTGAGGTCCAGTGAGATTCAGTGGTGAGGGTGTAAGTGGAGGCGAGATGCGCCAAAGACTGGTGACCTTTGCTCCAAAGGTAGCGGCAAAGGACTCTTACCTGGCCACCAGGCCCATGTTGCAAGATGGAGCACTTAACAAGACTGTAAAGTTGGACACGTTCTTGATAAAGTCATCCCTAGTCAAGATGATGAATAATATTTATAAGTTTCAAATCCAAAGGCATGTCTGGAACGAGTTCTGGATACTTCTAAATAATGGATTAGCAATTTTCTCAACTATTTCTTAGTTTCCATTCCAGAGTACCTCAGATCCTTACAACACTGGTAGTTCATTCTCTTCTTCCACTGTGAAAACAGATAGTGTTCTCATTGAGCAAGTCTTCCACTTCTTTAGGCCCATTTTGCCCAGTTCCATTTAATAATTGAACAATGTTTATTAAAAATGCTGTCAACTTTGATATTTCTGAATATTTTTCAGTATCACATTTCCTTTTTGAATCTTATTACTTTCTTTGCATCCTTTAGTGTCTCTCTCAGTCTACTGAATTTCCACTTATCCTGGCATTTGATTAAACCTTTTCTTTCAACAAGATACTGTGCCTTGCCTCATTTGTCAATCATGATTGGTTAACAACACAAAAAGCTTTTACTTTTCTTCTGACATTTTACGGAGTATGTATTTTAATACTTACTCTTTGCCTTTCAGTTTATCCATTAACAATTCAACACAATTTACTGTGGTCAACTCTCCTCACCTCTCGCCTTTGTTTTATTTAGACTGTCTTATTTCCCCTCAAACTCATTCATATTATGGTCATTATTGGCAAAATGTTCCCTTACCATAAGATTAAGATGGTTTGATCTAGTTTGATTTGTGCCCATGTAGGTTCTGAAAAAAATTCTAGTAATCATTTTGTGGGGAATTCTATTATTATGCTATTTTGTTATTCTTTATTATGCAGTGATCCCAGTTGATGGTAATACTGAACAAGTTGGATCCCAGAGTGAAACCATGCCCGATAAACCACAAGTTCTTTCGCAATTTGTTGACTGTGATCAGTCACTAACATATTCAAAAGAGGCTGCTAATGCATTCTTAACAAAAGAACAAAATTTATCACACGTAAAAGGTAAATCAAATTAACAATATTACACTTTATAAAGAATCATTTAAAATGGTAATATTAGAAATGTCGAGAATTAACCCCCAACATAACATTACAGATATTCGAATGTCAGTGAGATCTTATCATAGAAATTCTCTTAGAATCCCTACAGTGTGGAAATAGGCCATTTGGCCCAACAAGCCTACATCAACCCTCCAAGAGCAGCCCATTCAAACCCATTCCCCTAAACTATTACTCCACATTTACCCCTGAATAGTGCATCTAACCTACACATCCCTGAACACTATTGGCAGTTTAGCATGGTCAATTCACCTAACCTGCACATCTTTGGATTATGGGAGGAAACTGGAGCACCCAGAGGAATACTATGCAGACACGGGGAGAATATGCAAACTCCACACAGTCACCTGAGACTGGAATCGAATCCGGGTCCCTGGTGCTATGAAACAGCAGTGCTAACCAGAGCCACCATGTTGTGCCCTCTGAACGTTCCTTGTTCAGAGGGCACAACAATACTTGGTTTCTTTCTGGCAAAACTTTGCATTCAATTTACGCAATTTACTTAGTTAATATCCCTTCAGAAAAACTTTAAGCAAGCTGCTAACACGGCTCATTTCCTTAAAGCACTAGCTTTCAAAACCACCTGAAGGAGCAGTGCTTCAAAAGCTAGTGCTTCCAAATAAACCTGTTGGACTATAACCTGGTGTGGAGAGATTTTTAACTTTCTCCACCCCAATCCAACACCAGCTCCTTCAAATCATCCTTAAGTTCAAGCATTCAACAGCCTTATTGGATATCTTCTCTGAAACCTTAAAGTTTTCGGTTTCTAAAGCTCCTCTCTTACAAGCCACTCCAGCCCTCTTTTCTTCTGTCCTATGTGTTTTGGAGACAGGATTGCACTTAAAACATTGCAGAACGTTTCGCTCAGAAAGAGACCTGCACACCACTAATCTTCTGGATGTTCTCTTTCTAAAAGTTTCTGTCTCTGTGTCATAGGAGCCCTTGATGCAAGATAATAGCCCTTTGTTTTAATGCCCTTTTACACTTATTTTCTAGAGCAAGAATCTTTTCAACTTGCATTTTGTTTTAAAAAGCCTCAATTAAATACATGTAAATAAACTTCCATAAAACACAAAATGAAACTAAAGCTTTATCTCCTCAACACACACCAATCCAACTTAAAGCTATACATGGTCCTGCCCAAATTAGAAACAAAGTTTCAAAATAATAATATTAATGAACCATGAACCTTTGTCATAATTGTTGTGTTGTTCTGCATATCCTCAAACACACTCTATACAACCTGGCTATCTCCATATAAAAACAAAGCAAGACTCCTTGTTCTTTTCTACTGCTTTACCGGTCTGTTATCCATTCTTTCTTGTATGGTACTTGGTCTTTATCAACATTACAGGCACCTGACTGGAACATATTTTTAAGAAAAATTGTGCTTTTTATTTATTTAGTTCACAGTGCTAGGTTTGTGTGGACACAGCTCTTCATGGAACTGTCTTATCTTGCTCATTTGCCTGACCAATTCTTAATCAGTTTTTAAAAATTCCATGCCTTTTCCCCTTCCACCACCATAATTAGTTTAAATCTTTCCTTACTGTTGTTTTAACAGAGCAAGGTGTGCTTTTGTAGTTTCAGTGAAGGCAGGCAATCCTGCCTGTATAGCCATCTCTAGTATCAGAGAAATCAGAAACTCAATTGGTACTACTTCTGCCTGAGTCAGAAACTTGTGGGTGCAAATCCAGGATGTGAATACAAAAATTACTATCAAGGGTATGTTGTACTAGAGATGTGTCTTTCCTCAGACAGCCTTTTAGAGGGATGTAAAAGATCTGAAGCTGCTATTTGCAAACAGCAGGGGAAGTTATGTCAAACATACTGGCCAGTATTTGTTCCTCAACCATGATCAGACAAATGACATTGGTTAATTGTACATAGAATGTTCGGACAGCATGCACTTTGCAAATCGGCAACCAGGTCTCTTATGTTTCAATAATGACTATACTTCGAAAGTACTTCATTGGCTGTTACGAATGTTGCAATGTGCCCTGGTCACAAAGATAGTACATAAACCTATGTTTTCTTTGAACAGTGAGTGACTGGGAGAACGTTAATATTCTTAGCTTTGTGTAGCACGTGGCTAGCAGGCCAATCCAGAGATTACTGCCCTCAAGGATCTTCTCCCTAACCTAGTTTTTAAACTTCATAAATTTTTTCACAGAACCTAGAATCTATTCTCATCTGTGCCTCTGGTTTTCACATGTAAAACTTCTGGACGATCATTGTTACACTGTTGAATATTTTATGCTCAGCGACATTCTGAAAAACATCTACAAGCCAAATACTTTGAAACTTTGGATCACATCTATTCCAACTACAGAATCCCCTCAATAATCAGTCACGCATAACTTCCCTTGCTCCTCAATGCCTAATAATCAATATTAGTAATTTTGTCCATACTGTGAAATCTTAAAAGGGTATGACTTTCAGTTAAATCCAGTTCCAATAATCCTCATTACACCCCTGGGCTGTTGGTTCCTACCCTGAGGATACCCTTCATTACCCTGAGGATCTTCATTAAGAGCTGTTGTATTCCTAGCAATGTGAGGTGATCACCCTCAAAATAGTCCAGAACATTTACTGCCTCTGTTACATTTTATACTACATTCAGTTGACTTTGCAATTTCCAAATTACCTAAAGGCTGTGCTCCAGAAATTGCTATGGATTAATGATTTGGAAAATTGTGTAAATGTGTCCTCAAACACAATCTGGTCAATTATCATTGTCCATTAGCCAACTGGTAGAAGGTATCATTTACAGTACTATTAACAACACTTAAGTCAGCCATAACCTATTCAGTTTAGGTTCCACCATCACCACTAGGGAAATGGAAAACAGTTGTGTTCATGTAAGCAATTGTCTTAGCTCCAGGACATTGCTGCTGCAGGAGTTTTCACAACATTAGCACAGATCCAAACAGCTGCTTCAGAAATAACCTTTTCTCCAACACAAGGTCAATAGTGGGGATGCAGTGTTCAATTCCATTTACAACTCCTCATAAATAAAAAGAGGTCCATTCCTGCTCATGGCAAGATCTGATCAATATTCTGGCTTAGGCTAATAAGTGGCAAGTAACATCTGGTCCACAGAAATGCCAGGCAATGACCATTTCTAGCACAAGAGAACCTAATTATTTCCCATTCACATTCAATACCATTTCCGATGCTAAATTCTCCTCCAACATCATGCTGGGTGACAATATGGATCAGAAACTTGATTTGAAACAGCTCCATAAGTATATACACTGGAGCAGATCACAGGGTGAGAATTCTGACAATAATTCACCTTCTGATTCCCTGAAACTTTCTGACAATCTACAAAG
Source organism: Chiloscyllium plagiosum (assembly GCF_004010195.1). Classification (NCBI taxonomy): domain Eukaryota; kingdom Metazoa; phylum Chordata; class Chondrichthyes; order Orectolobiformes; family Hemiscylliidae; genus Chiloscyllium; species Chiloscyllium plagiosum. The sequence goes on from NC_057712.1 coordinate 130,693,790, forward strand.
CAGAAGTCAGGAAAATGATACCCTCCAACTGGCTGGATGATTTGAAGATACTGAATACTATTGAGGTCAAAACAGCCTGTTTGATTGGTATTCATGTCAACATCTTGAATATTTGCTTCCTCCATCACTGTGACAAAAATGCACCATCAATGACATGCAATGTAGCACAACAACAACTCAAAGCTTCTGAAACAGCATTTGTGACCCCTATTATCCAGAAAGACATGGCAGCAGGAACATGATAACAGAGCATTGAAAAAGATTCCAAGAAATCTTAACTTAGAAGCATGTTGTCTTGCTAGTCCTTCAGTGAGGCCAAGGTCCTTCCAAATAGCACCTACTACAGACTGCAGCAGTTAGAGATGGTGATGAGTGATCGCTTTCCAGTGTGATTGATAATGAACAGTACTGGTCGAGTCAGCAATACCTACATTTCATTACCTTAAAATACATTCAATCATTCTGGATGTATTCAAATCTATATAGGTGTATATCTTACATACAGAATATATCAAAATGCAGTTTATAATTGTTCAAATAAATGTGAATTATTGTACAATGCTTGCTCAAATTTGGCTTATTATAAACCCACAAAGTGAACATCAGCCAGTTATAGTATGACACACAGCACCTTGATACTGGGTGCTAGTGCAGGAGTCAAAATTTACCTGTGGGAGAAGATGAATGAAGAGTTGCCATTTTCTCAGTTGTTGCTTTTTGTGCTCAGCTATAATACATTATAATCCCACTCGCACCTCTGCAAATCAGCTATGCTTCTCATTAGGGGTGTAAAATAACAAATAGTTAAATGGATAAGTGTTGGTTGTGCTTTAAATATGTTAGTGAGCATTTTAAATAATGCCAGAGAAAAGTGACTTTGTTGATGCTTGACAAAATAAGACAGCAGTTTGTCAGTTTACTCATTGCTCTTTTTCATGGAGCCATAGAGATGTACAGCATAGAACAGACCCTTTGGTTCAACTCATCTATGCCGACCAGATAATCCAACCTAATCTAATCCCATTTGCCAGCACTTGGCCCATATCCCTCTGAACCCCAGGGAAAAGACTTTATCTATTTACCCTATCCCTCATATTTTTGTAAACCTCTATAATATCACCCTCCGACACTCCAGGGAAAACAGCCCCAGCCTGTTCAACTTCTCCCTATAGCTCAAATCCTCAAACCCTGGCAACATCCTTGTAAATTTTTCTGAACCCTTTCAAGTTTCACAACATCCTTCTAATAGGAAGGAGACCAAAATTGCATGCAATATTCCAAAAGATGCCTAACCAAAGTCTTGTACAGTTGCAACATGACCTCCCAACTCCTATACTCAATGCTCTGATGAACAAAGTATACTAAACGCCTTCTTCACTATCCTATCTACCTGCGACTCTACTTTCAAGGAGCTATAAACCTGCACTCCAAGATTTCTTTCTTCAACAACTCTTCCTAGGACCTTATCATTAAGTCCTGCTAAGATTTGCTTTCCTAAAATGCAGCACCTCGCATTTATCTGAATCAAACTCCATCTGCCACTCCTCAGCCCAGTGGCCCATCTGATCAAGATCCCATTGTAATTTCAGGTAACCTTCTTCACTGTCCACTACACATCCAATTTTGGTGTCATCTGCAAACTTACTAACAATACCTCTTATGCTCACATCCAAATCGTTTATGTAAATGATGAAAAGTAGTGGACCCAACATCAATCCTTGTGGCATTCCACTGGTCACAGGCCTCCAGGCTGAAAAACAACCCTCCATCCTCTACTTTTGAGCCAGTTCTGTATCCAAATGGCTAGTTCTCCCTAATTTCCATGAAATCTAACCTTGGTAATAGTCTCCCATGGGGAACGCCTTACTGAAGTGCATATAGATCACGTCCACCGCTCTGCCCTCATCAATCCTGTTACTTTTTCAAAAAGCTCAATCGCATTTGAGAGACATGATTTCCTATGCGCAAAGCCATGTTGACTATCCCTAATCAGTCTTTGCCTTTCCAATTATGTGTAAATCCTGTCCCTCAGGACTCCCTCCAATAACTTGCCCACCACTGACGTCAGGCTCACTGGTCTACAGTTTCCTGGCTTGTCCTTACCACCTTTCTTAAATAATGGTATCACGTTTGCCAACCTCCAGTCTTCTGGCACCTCGCCTGTGACAATCAATGATACAAATATCTCAGCAAGGGGCCCTGCAATCACTTCCCCAGCTTCCCACAGAGTTCTAGGGTACATCTGATCAGATCCTGGGGATTTATCCACCTTTATGCGTTTCAAGACATCCAGCACTTTCTCCTCTGGAATATGGACATTTTTCCAAGATATCACCATCTATTTCCCCACATTCTATATCTTCCATGTCCTTCTCCAGTAAACACTGGTGCAAAAATACTCATTTAGTATCTCCTCCATCTCCTGTGGCTCCACACAAAGGCTGCCTTGCTGATCTTTGAAGGGCCCTCTCCCTAGTTACCCTTTTGTCCTTAATGTATTTGTAAAAACCCTTTGGATTCTCCTTAATTCTATTTGCCAAAGCTATCTCATGTTCCCTTTTTGCCCTCCCGATTTCCTCAAGTATACTCCTACTGCCTTTATACTCTAAGGATTGATTCAATCTTTACTGTTTATACCTGACATATGCTTCCTTCTTTTTCTTAACCAAACCCTCAATTTCTTTAGTCATCCAGCATTCCCTGCACCTACCAGCCTTTCCTTTCATTCTAACAGGAATAGACTGTCTCTGAATTCTTGTTATCTCATTTCTGAAGGATTCTCATTTTCCAACAGTCCCTTTACCTGCACACATCTGCCCCCAATCAGCTTTTGAAAGTTCTTGCCTAATATCATCAAAATTAACCTTCCTCCAATTTAGAACTTCACCTGTTAGATCTGCTTTATCCTTTTACAACACTATTTTAAAACTAATAGAATTATGGTCACTGGCCCCAAAGTGCTCCCCCACTGACACCTGGGTCACTTGCCCTGCCTTATTTCCCAAGAGTAGGTCAAATTTTGCACCTTGTCTAGTAGGTACATCCACATATGGACTCAGAAAAGTTTCTTATACACGCTTAATAAAGTTCCTCTCCATTCCCCTTTATACTATGGCAGTCCCAGTCTATGAGTGTGTTGCTGGAAAAGCACAGATCAGGCAGCATCTGAGGAGTGGGAGAATCGGCGCATCAGGCCAGAGCCCTTCAGTCATTCCTGATGAAGGGCTTCAGCCGAAACGCAGATTCTCCCGCTCCTTGGATGCTGCCTGACCTGCTGTGCTTTTCCAGCAATACATTCTCGACTCTGATCTTCAGCATCTGTAGACCTGACTTTCTCCCAGTCCAAGTTAAAATCCCCTACCATAACCACCCTAATATTCTTACAAATAACTGATATCTCCTTACAAATTTGTTTCTCAATTTCCACTGACTATTAGGTGTTCAATCCCTTTCTTATTTCTCAGTTCCGCCCAAATAACTTCCCTGGATGTATTTCTGGGAATATCCTTCCTAAGTACAGCTGCATTGTTATCCCTCTCCTCTCTTGCCTCCCTTTCTACAGTATTTGTATCCCTGAACATTATGCTGCCAGTCATGTCCATCCCTAAGCCACATTTCTGTAATTGCTATGATATTGCAGTCCTGTGTTCCTAACCATCTTTGGGGAATATAAAAAGTTGTCCTCAGCCCATCTTCAGCTGCTTCATCAATGAGCTGCTTTTCATCACAGGTTCAGAAGTGGGGATGTTTGCCAATGATGGCACAATGTTCAGCACCATTTGCAAATCCTCCAATACTGAAGTAGTCCATGTTCAAATGCAACCACATCTGGATATTATCAAGGGGTAATATCGTGGGCTGACAAGTGGCAAGTAATATTCGTGTCACACAAACCCAGACTACGACCTGTTTTTTTACATTTAATGGTGTTACGATCAATGAGGGTACCATCAAGGGGATGTGAAGCTGTGGAATTTGCTACCCCAAAGTGTGGTGGATGTTGGGACAGTGTATAAATTTAAAGAGGAGGGAGGCAAGATTTTAAATTAGTAAAGAGTTGAAGGGTTAAGGGGAGTAGACAGGAAAATGGGGGTGAGCATATTAGCCATGATCGAATAGTGGAGCAGACTCAATAGGCCGAATGGCCTAGTTGTCCTCCCATACCTTATGAACTTCTGAATCCTCCACCAGCAGCGTTCTTGGGGTTATCATTGACCAGAAACTCAACTGGACTTGTCACATTAACAATGGCTACAAGAGCAGGTCAGAGGCTAGGAATACTGTGGTGATTAACTCACCTACTGACTCTTCAAAGCCTGTCCATCATTTACAAGGCATAAGTCAGCATCATGTTTAAACACTCTTGAACTTGCCTGGCTGAGTGAGACTCCAACACCACCACCAAAGCTCAGTAGCAGCAATGTAATTTCTACAAGAGACACTGCTGAAATTCACCACAGATCCATAGTCAGCACTTTCCAAACCCACAACTTCCATTTAGAAGGACAAGAGCAGCAGGTACATGGGATCACCTCCACCTGCAACATCCACACCAAGCCACTCACCAACCTAACCTGGAACTATATCTCATTCCTTCACTGTCACAGAGTCAAAATCCTGTAATTCCCTCTCGAAAAGCATTGTGGGTCAAACTACAACACATGGGCTATAGTGGTTCAAGAAGGCAGCTCACCGTCATCTTCTCAAGGGCAACTAAGGACAGGAAATAAATTGCTGGCCAGCCAGCAATGTTCACGCTTCACAAGTGAGTTTAGAACAAAAAGTATAAATGACAGAGCCAAGAAGTATATCATTAAATGTAAGTACACACATCTGTTACATTTATATTGGTTAACCATTTATATATTAATTTCTTAAAAGTATTTTTAGAACAATATTTACATCCTGACTGGTGAAATACCAGCTTACTATAAACAAATTTGCTTACAAGGCCATAGAATTTCTTAGAAAATTAATACCAAACTGGGGTGGAAATACAAGATAGAAGAGGGTTATTATAAGGCTATAAATACACAAAAAAGTCACTGCAATAACAATGTACATTAGTTACAGAAAAAACAAGAACATTCAAATTCATGTCTAAAGGATATTCATAATTTCAGAAATGGAGGTAAAACCTATACAAAGTTTTGAATGGATCAGGCTAGTACATAATTTGGATGTCCCTATTACAGAATACAAATGGAAAAGCTAGTCTTGGACTGGGGTGGACAAAATTAAAAATCACAACACCAGGTTATAGTCCAATAGGTTTATTTGGAAGCACTCACTCAGTCTCTCCTGTATGTGCACACATAAATTTATGGGGTGAATTTGTATCTGCAGAATATTTGCAGATGCATTGTATTTTGCTCAAAAATGCATAACCTACAGTCAATCCATCTAATATTCTATAAATCCCACTTTACAAATAGTACCAGTTGACTCAAGATTGGGACAGTCAGATTTTAACCTCACACCTTTAATGCATTCTGAGCTGAATTGACACCTTTTGTTAGAAAACCTGGTTATCTTGAGAATGTGACTTAAATGAAATTCTGGGATTTACATATCAAGGAACTGAAACAAGCAAAAACCCATTCTAAAAAGATGAAAGACTTAATCTAGGTTTATCATTTCTTCTGCATGACACTGTAATCTTTTGTCTAGATTAGAGTGGTGCTCCTGATGAAGGGCTTTTGTCAGAAACGTCGATTTTCCTGCTCCTCGGATGCTGCCCGACCTGCTGTGCTTTTCCAGCACCACTCTAATCTAGACTCCGATTTCCAGCATCTGCAGTCCTCACTTTTGCCACTGTAATTTTTAGATTAGATTACTTACAGTGTGGAAACAGGCCCTTCGGCCCAACAAGTCCACACCGCCCCGCCGAAGCGCAACCCACCCACACCCCTACATTTACCCCTTACCTAACACTACGGGCAATTTAGCATGGCCAATTCACCTGACCTGCACATCTTTGGACTGTGGGAGGAAACCGGAGCACCCGGAGGAAACCCATGCAGACATGGGGAGAACGTGCAAACTCCACAGTCAGTTGCCCAAGGCGGGAATTGAACCCGGGTCTCTGGCGCTGTGAGGCACTGTGCCACCGTGCCGCCCACAAATCTTTTGCTATAAATTCTGTGTCTTATAGTCCTGAAGAAGAATCAGCACTTCGAAAGCTAGTGCCTCCAAATAAACCTGTTGGGACTGTAACCTGAAGTTGAGATTTTTAACAAAATACAAAGTGCAAATAAAGTATTGCAAGTACAAATATAGAATCGAGGTCATTAATATTAGTCAAAGACTGAACCAGAAGGAGCTTTTCTCTCTGGAAAAAGCTGATGTAATGGAGGCCCTTCAAATTATTACAGAATTATTTAAGGCAAATTGAAAGGTTTTGAATTATAAACTGTAAAAGGTTTGAGAGAATTGGTCATAAGATGGTTATGGATGAGTCTACTAAGAATTCAGGAACAAATTGTGTTGAGAATGCAAAACTTACCATCACAAGGAACAATTAAATTCACAAGCACACTTAGAAGGAAATTGGATTAGTAACACAAGAGAGAAACAGGAAGTTATATTTTTAGGGTCAGATAAGGGGAGGCTTATGTGGAGCATCAATGGGCCAAATGGTTGGTTTCAGTTCCACACATTCTATACAATGCCAAGCTCTGATTTTATTAAGAAAACAACAAATGCTACACATTACAGCCAGACAGACCGTATCCATGCAGATAGCAAGCTAATATTTCACGTCTGGATGACTCAGAGTCATAGACATCTACAGCACGGAAACAAACCCTTCAGTCCAACCTGACTAGCTATCGCAACCCAATCTAGCCCCACCTGCCAGCACCCGCCCCATAATCCCTCCAAACCCTTCCTATTCATATACCCATCCAAATTCCTCTTAAATGTTGCAATTGTACTAGTCTCCACCACTTCCTCTGGCAGCTCATTCCATACACTTACCACGCTATGTGAAAAAGTTGCCCCGCAGGTCTCTTTCATATCTTTCCCCTCTCACCCTAAACCGATGTCCTCTAGTTCTGGACTCTCTCACCCCAAGGAAAAGACTATTTGGCGGCATGGTGGCTCGCATTGCAGCCTCGTAGCACCAGGGATCCAGGTTCAATCCCCACCTTGGGCAACTGTGTGGAGATTGCACATTCTCCCTGTGTCTGCGTGGGTTTCCTCCCACAGTCCAAAGAGGTGCAGGACAGGTGAATTGGCTATTCTAAATTGCCCAGTGTTAGGTGCATTAGTCAGAGGTAAATTATAGGGAAATGGGTCTGGGTGGGTTACTCTTCAGAGGGTCGGTATGGACTTGTTGGATCAAAGGTTCTATACTGTATGGGATCTATCCATGTCCCTCATGATTTTATAAACCTCTACAAGGTCACCCCTCAGCCTCCGACGCTCCAGGGAAAACAGCCCCAGCCTGTTCAGCTTCTCCCTATAGCTCAAATACTCCAACCCTGACAACATCCTTGTAAATCTTTTCTGAACCCTTTCACGTTTCCACAACATCTTTCCATTAGGAAGGAGACCAGAATTGCTCGCAATATTCCAACAGTGGTCTAACAAATGTCCTGTACAGCCGCAACATGACCTCCAACTCCTGTACTCAATACTCTGACCAATAAAAGAAAGCAGACCAAATGCCTTCTTCACTATCCTATCTACCTGCAACTCCACTTTCAAGGAGCTATGAACCTGCACTCCAAGGTCTCTTTGTTCAGCAACACTCCCTAGGACCTTACCATTAAGTGTATAAGTCCTGCTAAGATTTGCTTTCCCAAAATACAGCACCTCGCATTCATCTGAACTAAATTCCATCTGCCACTTCTCATCTGTTTAAGATCCTATTGTAATCTGAGGTAACCCTCTTCGCTGTCCAATACACCTCCAATTTTGGTGTCATCTGCAAACTTACTAACTATACCTCTTATGCTCACACCCAAGTCATTTATATAAATGACGAAAAGTATTGGATCCAGCATCGATCCTTGTGGCACTCCACTGGTCACAGGCTTCCAGTCTGAAAAATAACCCTCCACCCTCTATCTTCTACCTTTGAGCCAGTTCTGTATCTGGTGAAACTCTGAAGAAGTGTTATCCAGACTCTAAGCGTTAGCCTGCTCTCTTCTCCACGGATGTTGTCTGACTTGCTCTGATCTCCAGCATTTGTTGTTTTCAGTACAGATACCAGCATCTGCAGTAATTTGCTCCTACATCTGGTTTTGTTAACACAGGATTGCAGCATATAAAAACATTTTAAAATCAATCACAGAGCTTGCAGGTTAATAATGTAGAACATTCTCAGTTCAGCATTTCACTTGAGCAAAATCAGGCTGCAAGACAAAAAAATTCTATAATGATTACTGTAATGAAAAACAGAATGTGATGCATTTGAATACAGGACTGGAATTTTGCATGAGTTGGTTTACAGGGGGTGTAAAATGGAAGGCTGGGCAGTTTTCAATTGATCTGTACCTAGCCACTTGTGTAAGTGTCCCACATCAACTAAAATCACCATTATGATCATATACCTAACCCACACTATAAACTCTCTCAAATCATGTAACGGAAGCCAATACAGCATAAAGGAGTAAAGATCTTTTGGAAGGACTTAGGACATAAAATTAAGGTTGAATTTCTGGTAACTATTCAGCTTTCTTACAATAATATTTCTCATTAAGAAATCATAGTACTTATGTTGACACGATTGCTTTACACAAATATAATATTTGAAATAAGTGTTCAGCAATTTACCTTAGTCCTTGCAGTTGTCTTGAAAGGCATCACAAAATCCACAGCATTTACAGATTAAGACAAATCAAATAACGAGAGAAGATAAGGATCATCTTCAGATTGATCTCCTTGGAATGAATTTGAATGATTTAGAACAAAGACAAGTCACTAGTATTCCTGAAGCTGCATTTTATTCAGATAAATCCACTGGCAAAGATTTGTCTCCCAGGTGGCAATGTTCTGTTCAAAGGACTATGCCAGCTGATGAAAGTACAACAAATGACAATTGATTTTTAAAAATCAGTATACAGTTTTCAATAAATGAGTTTTAAAACAAAAAATCAGTTTGCTTTCAGAAAATCTTGTAATATGTTACATAAAACGTTGCTGTGGAGGGGACTTATTACTTTTCACTGGCAGGGAAATGGTTCAAACTGGGCACATTGCTGGCATTCAGACTTAGGTCTTCCCCACCCCCCAAAACACACTTCCTTAGAAGACAATGACAATTTTCCATGTGAAGCCATTTTAAATTCCTTCAAAAAACATTAAAGAAATACTCCATCCTCATGAGTTAATTGTGCCCACAAGTGAATTGATTCAATGAAAATTGGTCGATTAAAAGAAAATATGAATAGCAGTTCGCATTCCAAAGATAAAATGGCGTTTGGGGATCGGCCACATGGGGGAAACAGGGAAAAGTGCTTTTTGCGCGCCCTTTCTTTGCACCATATGGAATTGTGGAAAAAATCTCACCAGAAAGCAAAACGATTTCAACAAATTCCAAAGGGAGCTGATGAAAAGAGATTCAATGGTGATCTAAACCGGCAATGAACGTTCAAACGACCAAAGGTCCTAATTTTTTAAAAATATAGAAAACGACATGGTATTATGTTCGAAAGGCCATCATGGGGCAGTACTCCAGACTAAACAACAGGTAACAAGATTAAATCATGACAACAGAGAAAATGGTTTTCTAGCATTTTAACATAACAGGCAAATCATAATCATCAGATGCTGCTTTCTGTGGTTCCAAGCGCCATTTTAAGAACAAGGTGGAAAGTCGATCCTGAATCTGGCAGAAATGCTTCTCTAGATGTGATCAATCATAGTCCCTGTAAGGGCGACTTCCATAACTACCACCGCCGCTGCCGTAGTAGTATGCTCCTTGGTTCCTGTATCCAGCCGAGTAGTTGTCCCGCTCTCCTGGATCGTAGCGGCCTCCGCCGCTGTAGCCGGAGCTCCTGTCAGCATCCCAGTAACCGCCGCCGCCGCCTCTCCTCCGGTTACTGTAACCGCCTCGGCCTCCACCGTAACCACGGCCTCCTCCCGACTTCTTCTCGGCGTGACCCACTCGGATCTGCCGCCCGTCGATGGATTTTCCGTTCATGGCCTGCAGCGCGTCCCTGGCGTCGTCCGGGTTCTCGAAAGTGATGAAGCCGAAGCCGCGGGAAGCCATGGTGTCTCTGTCCTTAATCACTTTCACCTCAGCGATCTGGCCGTACTTGGAGAAAACCTCTTCCAGGGATTGCTCGTCTGTGTCGAAGTTCAGGCCGCCGACGAACAACTTTCCGTCGTCGGACATGGTGAGGGGATTAGTGCGCACTCGAAGCTGAAAGTGCAGGAGCGGAGAATGGCGCCGATCAGTCAGTCAGTCCGCACAAACAGACAAAGAGGAAGCAGAGAGCGGAAATAGCCTCATTTCAATGGCCGCAAGAGAAGATGGCCGTCTCTCCCACCCCTTTCAATTCGGGGGCTCGGCTAGTTCTTAAAGAGCAGCTGCAGGAGAATAAATAAAAACCACTGAAATGGCCAAAAACTGAAATTACTGTCGAAAAAAAGTAGAGTTGACATTGGCGAGTTAGGTGATTGTTCATTAATTCCACCTTCTGTTTCAAATCTCCAACATCCGCAGTTTTTGCTTTATTTTACGTTAACGAATAAATTGCTTAAGAGGGAAGAGAATAACCGGATCATAGTGGGCCATATTAAGGGTTGGGATAAATTAAACGGTTTGAACGGTTGTTTGACAGACACAGGACATTTAACAGAATTGCATTTATTTAACACACATTCTGCATAGTTAGTCCAGATGGTCTGTTTTCGTGTTTTTGCTTTCACCACCAGTTCAAACTTATGTGCAGAACACCTTCAACAGAGTGAAGTCTCCCTAGGTCAAACTTGAACCAGTGTAGGTCAGTAGGCAGAGCTAATGATATACGAATGGATTGGGTGTGAGCAACAGTTTTTGGTTGAGCAGTATTTACAAAAACTGCAAGGCGGGAGGATGGATAGGAAAGGTTTCGCAAGGAACATACACGAGAAAAGGTAATCCATTAAAGTATTTCAAGACCGCTATTACACTGTCTATCATAAATCACTAAATTATATTAATTTGATTCGGTAATGTTATTTTTGATTAACTTATCTATTACCGAAAAGAAAGTGTTTTATACAGTCATAGAATCGTACAGCGCGGAAGCAGACCTTTTGGTCCATCCAAACCATAATCCCAAATTAAACTCGTTCCATCTGCCTGCACTGAGCCCATAGCCCTCCAAACATTTCTTATCCAAATGTCTTTTGAATGTTGTGGCTTTACCCGCATCCACCACTCCTCTGAAAGTTAATTCCACATATGAACCACTCTGTAAAATAAAAAAGCCCCTCAAATCTTTTTAAAATCTTAAACCTTAAAATATGTTCCCTCGTCTTGAAATCCCCCACCCTGGGGAAAAGACACCTGCCATTCTCCTTATGTAATGATTTTTGAACCTCTATGAGGTCACCCCTCAACCTCCATTTCCTGTCTGCCCCCCAAGCCGTTTAACCTGTTATTGAAATAAAAGAATCTATCTCCACTTCAAATTTACTTCCACTGCACTCTCCGATGAATAGCAAATTCCTCCTTATTTCTGTTTTAAATCAGCCACTCTATAGCCTAAAACTATGACTTCACAGTTCAGACTGCCCACAAGTGGAAACGTCCAAATAAGGTTTGCTTTGTCAATCCAGTTTAGCATCTTACATACCGCAATTAGATCTCTACTGATCTTTCTAAAGTGTAACATGTATAGGTCTAAACTGTTGAATTTCTCCTCATAAGACAAGACTTTCATCTCTGACCTGCTTCCAATTCAGTTACATCCTTCCTGATGTACAGGGATCAAAACTGGAGACAATACTCCAGATGACTTTCACAATTGCAACAACACTTCCTTACTTTTATGCTTCATTCCTTTTGCAATAAGTGCCAAAAGGTCATTTGCCCTCATTACCTGCCGTACCTGCTTATGAGCTTTCTGCAACTCATGCAGAATTTGATGGATTGCATCGACTTTCAAAATATCCTATTACTATTTTTTTAATGATGAATTCCAACAATTTCCCAATGACAGATGGCAAACTAACTGGTTTATAGTTTCCTACTTTCTGCTTCCCTCCCTTTTGGAATAAGGATGTTACATTTGCGTTTTTACAATCCACTGAAACCTTTCCAGAATCCAGGGAATTGTGGAATATTATTACAAAGCTGTTTCATGCTGCTATTGTGCAACAGCAACCAAGTAATGTTCACCATTAACAGGATGCTGCCATCAAGTCAAAAAGAAGTTCTTCCTGTTGCGTAAGTGATATGAATTTCAGTGCCATTGAATTACCAGATAGATAAGCCAAAGACAGGTGGATTGTATTGAATTGCACATCCTTTTTGCTGCTTACAGTAAACAAGTTGCTAACTGTACCAATCAGCCTGTGGTTGCAAAATGCACACCTCTGTATCCGATATTAGATGTAATTCTGAAACTGGATAACATTTGCTAGATAATGCTGCATGTGTGGAATTTATACTAACAATTAAGGATTGTCAGTCAGGCACAGTTACAAATAATGAACAAGAGCAGTCCAATCAGCTGTTTCAGGCTGTTCTGCCATTTAATGAGATCATTTTAAACTCAACTCTACATTCCTGCATACCCCTACTAATCTTTCACCCCTTGGTAATCCAGAAACTATGTACCTTTGCATTAAAACTGTTTAAAGATTCTACATCTAATGCTTTTTGAGGAAGGGAATTCCAAAGATGCTCAACCGTCTGCTATGGGAAAAAAAATCCTCATCATGTCTTAACTACGCAACCCCTTATTTTTAAACTATGACTCCTAGCTCTAGATTCTCCAACAAGAGGAAATTCCTTTCCACATCCATCCTATCAAGTCCCATCAGGATCTTATGTGCTTCAATTAAGTCAGCTCTGACTCTTTTAAACTCCAGGCAATAAAGACCTAGCCTGGCTAGTCTTTCTTCATAGTGCAGTGCACTCATTCCAGGTATTGGTTGAGTAAAGCTTCTTTGAACTGTTCCAATGGAATAACATCCTTCCATACTGTACACCGTAGTCCAGATACAGTGTCTGTATAACTGAAGCATAACCTCCCAATTTTTGCATTTAGTTCCTCTTGCAATAAAACAAAATGTTCTGTTAGCTTTCCTAATTACTTGGTGTACTTGCAGACGAACCTTCTGCAATTCCTGCATGAGGACACTCAAATCTCTCTGCAACCTCGCACCATTTAGATAATTATTTTTACTCAATACACTAAAATGACAATTTCACAATTTTGCATATTATATTACATTTACCAGATCACCCACTTAAACCATCTATTTCCCTTTGTAGTTCCTTATGTCCTCTTCGCAACTGATTTTCCAACCTATTTTTATGTCATCAACAAATTTAGCTACCATCCCTTCAATCCCTTCATCCATATCATTTATATAAATTGTAAAAGGTCATAGAGTAATACTACGTAGAAACAGATCTTTCAGCCCAATTCGTCCATGCTGATCAAGATTCCCAAACTAAACCCGTCCCACTTGCCTGCATTTGGCCCATATCCCTCTAAACTTTTCCTGTTCATGTATCCAAATGTCATTTAAATATTGTAACTGGACTGCATCTACCACTTCCTCTGGCAATTTATTCCACATACGAATTACTCTCTGAGTGAAAAAGCTGCCCCACAGATCCCTTTAAAATCTTTGTCCTCTTCTTTAAAAATACGCTCCCTAGTTTTGAACTCCCCCCACGCTAGGAAAAAGACCTTTGCTATTCACCTTATCCATGTCCCTCATGATTTTATAAACCTCGATAAGGTCACCCCTCAAACTCCCAAGCTCCAGTGAAAGAAGTCCCAGCTTATCCAGCCTCCCTTATGACTCAAACCCTCTAGTCCCTGCAATATCCTGGAAAATCTTTTCTGAACCCTCTCCAATTTAATGATATCCTTCCTATAGCTAGGTGACCAGAACTGTACACAGTACTCCAAAAGTGTCTTCATCAACATCCTGCACCACCTCAACATGACGTGCCAACTCCTCTACTCAATAGTCTGAGCAAAAAAGGCTAAAATGCCTTCTTAAACGCCTTAGAGACACAAAAACTGCTTCTGCTGGAATCCAAAGTAGATGAGCAGGAGGCTGGAAGAACACAGCTGGAAACGTGTTGCTGGAAAAGCGCAGCAGGTCAGGCAGCATCTAGGGAACAGGAGAATCGACGTTTCGGGCATAAGCCCTTCTTCAGGCTTCTTTGGGCATAAGCCCATTCCTGAAGAAGGGCTTATGCCCGAAACGTCGATTCTCCTGTTCCCTAGATGCTGCCTGACCTGCTGCGCTTTTCCAGCAACACATTTCCAGCTCTGATCTCCAGCATCTGCAGACCTCACTTTCTCCTCCGCTGGAAGAACACAGCAAGCCAGGCAGCATCAGGAGGTGGAGAAGTCTACCTTTTGGGTATAACCTTTCTTCAAGAATGGAGGTGGGGGTGGGGGATCTGCAGATAAAGTAGGGGAAGGGTTTTGGGTAGGAAGAGGGGTGGAACAGTGAGGTGACGATAGGTGGACACAGGTGGTGGGTATAGGATTCTCAGTGTACATGTGAAGCTTGATCTGATGACGTCACTGAGTAGATAATGACAGAGGATCTGGAGGAGGATAGCATAGTCAACCAGTGGCATGACAAAAGAACACAGGAGGATCACAGATCTGATTTGTAAATTCAATAAGGATCCTTTCAGAAATATGGTAAAGGCAGAAATTAGACTGGAGGTTTCAACATAGAATTGCCAGAAAGTTAGAGGGGATTTTAGAGGGGACAATAACAGGTCCAAGAATATTGGAGAGGGTAAAGAGGTTGAAAAGGTAGTAGCTTGAAAGGATTTGTAGAAGGACATTTGGTCTTCAATGAGAGGAAAACAATCCATGATTATAGGGAACTATTTGCAATATTTTTGAGCATAAGGGGCTGGTTGTGGACAGAGAATAGGAGGGGAACAGTAAGAGAGACATTAAGTTGAAGGTGGAGTCACAGGTAGACAGGGTAGTGAAGAAGGCATTCGGTACACTTAAACCTTTATTGGTCAGTGCTTTGAGTATAGGAGTTGGGAGGTCATGTTGCGGCTGTACAGGACAATAGTTAGGTCACCTTTGGAATAGTACACTCAATTCTGGTCTCCCTGCTATAGGAAAAATGTTGTTAAATTTGAAAGGGTGCACAAAGAATATTGCCAGGATTGGAGGGTTTGAGCTACAGAGAGAGGCTGAATAGACTGGAGTTATTTTCTCTGGAGCATTGGAGGCTGAGGGGTTCCCTAATACAGGTTTATAAAATGACATGGACAGTACGAACAGACAAGGTCTTTTTCCCTGGGTGGGAGAATTCAAAACTAGAGGACATAGGTTGAAGATAAAAGGGAAAAATTTTAAGAGAGACCTGAAGGGCAACTTTTTCATGCAGAGAGTGGTGCGTGTATGGAATGAACTGCCAGAGGGTGTGGTGGAGGCTGGTAAAATTACAACATTTAAAAAGCACCTTCATGGGTACATCAATAGGAAGGGTTTAGAGAGATATGGGCTAAATGCTGACAAATAGGTCTTGATTAATTTAGGATATCTGGTTGATCTGGATGAGTTGAACTGAAAGGTTTATTTGTGTGCTGTACATTTCTACGACTCTAAGTTAAAGCAGAGGTGCAATAAAATTGATTTGTAGAGTAGATAGAATCAACTCAACTCTTTGCAAGGTAAATGGGAACTATTACAAATATTTATGTGGAAAATAGAGAGCTAAGGAGGTATGGAAAATTAAACATATTCTAGTGATTCAGATAGAACCTCAGATGAACCTCAGTCATTAACAGTGCAACCAGAATTATTGAATAAAACTGCTCTCCAATGACACCTAGTGGAATATAAAGATATGTTCATAGAGCACCTTCCGGAATAATTAGATGTTCATAGAGCACCTTCCGGAATAATTAGATGTCATTCAGCACTTTTATGTTAAGTAAAGTCAGAGAGTCAGACCCTTCGGAAACAGACACTTCGGTCCAACCCGTCCATGCCGACCAGATATCCCAACCCAATCTAGTCCCACCTGCCAGCACTCGGCCCATATCCCTCTAAACCCTTCCTATTCATAAAGCCATTCAAATTCCTCTTAAATGTTGCAATTGTGTTGTGGTTCCCCAACCCAATCTAGTCCCACCTGCCAGCACTCGGCCCATATCCCTCCAAACCCTTCCTATTCATAAAGCCATTCAAATTCCTCTTAAAACCCTTCCTATTCATAAAGCCATTCAAATTCCTCTTAAATGTTGCAATTGTGTTGTGGTTCTGTTCGCCGAGCTGGGAATTCGTGTTGCAGACGTTTCGTCCCCTGTCTAGGTGACATCCTCAGTGCTTGGGAGCCTCCTGTGAAGCGCTTCTGTGATGTTTCCTCCGGCATTTATAGTGGTTTGAATCTGCCGCTTCCGGTTGTCAGTTCCAGCTGTCCGTTGCAGTGGTCGGTATCTCTCAATGGGACATAGAATCAGGTCAAAGTAATTGGCAATGATCACTGAAATCAAAAACTGGATAAAGAAGTTGTTGATCAAAGTTTGTGGGAAGATTTGTGGCTCGGGTGCTCGTTGTTGTTGTTCTGTTCGCCGAGCTTGGAATTTGTGTTGCAGACGTTTCGTCCCCTGTCTAGGTGACATCTAGGTGACAGCTGGAACTGACAACCGGAAGCGGCAGATTCAAACCACTACAAATGCTGGAGGAAAGATCACAGAAGCGCTTCACAGGAGGCTCCCAAGCACTGAGGATGTCACCTAGACAGGGGACGAAACGTCTGCAACACAAATTCCCAGCTCGGCGAACAGAACCACAACAACGAGCACCCGAGCTACAAATCTTCTCACAAACTTTGAATGTTGCAATTGTACCAGCCTCCACCACTTCCTCTGGCAGCTCATTTCATACCCATACCACCCTCTGTGTGAAAAAGTTTCCCCTTAGGGCTCTTTTATATCTTTCCTCTCTCATCCTAAACCTATGCCCTCTAGTTCTGGACTCCCCAGCCCCAGGGAGTTGACTTTGTCTATTTAGCCTATCCATGCCCCTCATAATTTTGTAAACCTCTATAAGGTCACCCCTCAGCCTCTGACCCTCCAGGGAAAACAGCCCCAGCCTGTTCAGCCTCTCCCTGTAGCTCAAATCCTTCAACCTGGGCAACATCCTTGTAAATCTTTTCTGAACACTTTCAAGTTTCACGAGTTGTAGTGGACAGTGAAGAGGGTTACCTCAGATTACAACAAGATCTTGACCAGATGGGCCAATGGGCTGAGAAGTGGCAGATGGAGTTTAGTTCAGATATTGGATACTCGCATCCAAATCATTTATGTAAATGACAAAAAGTAGAGAACCCAGCACCTTGTGCGTTCTCCACTGGTGGCACAAGGTGGTACCTTGTGTCACCATCCTTGTGGCACTCCACTGGTCACAGGTTTCCAGTCTGAAAAAAACCCTCCACCACCGCCCTCTGCCTTCTACCTTTGAGCCAGTTCTGTATCCAAATGGCTAGTTCTCCCTGTATTCCATG
>NC_057712.1:130711523-130711819 GCF_004010195.1 Chiloscyllium plagiosum
CTTGCCTTTCCAAATACATGTACATCCTGTCCCTCAGGATTCCCTCCAACAACTTGCCCACCAACGACGTCAGGCGCACTGGTCTGTAGTTCCCTGGCTTGTCCTTACCATCCTTCTTAAACAGTGACACCACGTTAGCCAACCTCCAGTCTTCCAGCGCCTCACCTGTGATTATCGATGATACAAATATCTCAGCAAGAGGCCCAGCAATCACTTCTCTAGCTTCCCACAGAGTTCTTGGGTACACCTGATCAGGTCCTGGGGATTTATCCACCTTTACCTGTTTCAAGACATCC
>NC_057712.1:130711848-130716646 GCF_004010195.1 Chiloscyllium plagiosum
TCACCATCTATTTCCCTATATTCTATATTTTCCATATCCTTTTCCACAGTAAACACTGATGCAAAATACTCGTTTGGTGTCCCCCTCCATTTTCTGCAGCTCCACATAAAGGCTGCTTTGAGGGGCTCTATACTCTCCCTAGTTATCATTTTGTCCTTAATGTATTTGTGAAAACCCTTTGGATTCTCCTTAATTCTATTTGCCAAAGCTATCTCATGTCCCCTTTTTGCCCTCCTGATTTCCCTCTTAAGTATACTCCTACTGCCTTTATACTCTTCTAAGGATTCACTCGATCTATCCTGTCTATACCTGACATATACTTCCTTCTTTTTCTTAACCAAGCCCCCAATTTCTTTAGTCATCCAGCATTTCCTATACCTAACAGGAATATAGTTTCTCTGGATTCTTGTTATCTCATCTCTGAAGGCTTCCCATTTTCCAGCCGTCCCTTTACCTGCGAACATCTGCCTCCAATCAGCTTTCGAAAGTTCTTGCCTAATACTGTCAAAACTGGCTTTCTCCAATTTAGAACTTCAACTTTTAGATCTGGTCTATCCTTTTCCATCACTATTTTAAATCTAATAGTGGCCCCAAAGTGCTCCTCCACTGACACCTCAGTCATCTGCCCTGCCTTATTTCCCAAGAGTAGGTCAAGTTTTGCACCTTTTCTGGTAGGTACATCCATATACTGAATCAGAAAATTTTCTTGTACACACTTAACATATTCCTCTCCATCGAAACCCTTAACGCTATCGCAGTCCCAGTCTGTTTGAAAAGTTAATATCCCCTACCATAACCACCCTATTATTCTTACAGATAGCTGAGATCTCCTTACAAGTTTGTTTCTCAATTTCCCTCTGACTATTAGGAGGTGTATAATACAATCCCAATAAGGTGATCATCCCTTTCTTATTTCTCAGTTCCACCCAAATAACTTCCCTGGATGTATTTCCAGGAGTATCCTCCCTCAGCACAGCTGTAACACTATCCCATATCAAGAACGCCCCCCCGTCTCTTGCCTTCCTTTCTATCCTTCCTGTAGCATTTGTATCCTGGAACATTAAGCTGCCCAGTCCTGCCCATCCCTGAGCCATGTTTCCGTGATTGCTATGATATCCCAGTCCCATGTTCCTAACCATGCCCTGAGTTCATCTGCCTTCCCTGTTAGGCCCCTTGCGTTGAAATAAATGCAGTTTAATTTATTAGTCCTACCTTGTCCCTGCCTGGCCTGACTATTTGACTCGCTTCTGTTCTCAACTGTACCAGTCTCAGATTGATCTCTTTCCTCACTATCTCACTGAGTCCCACTCACCCCACCTTACTGGTTTAAATCCTCCTGAGCAATTCCAGTAAATTTCCCTGCCAGTATATTAGTCCCCTTCCAATTTAGGTGCAATCCATCCTTCTTGTACAGGTCACTTCTATCCCAAAAGAGATTCCAATGATCCAAAAATGTGAATCCTTCTCCCATACACCAGCTCCTCAGCCATACATTCATCTGCTCTATCCTCCTATTCCTGCCCTCACGAGCTCGTAGCACCAAAAGTAATCCAGATATTACTACTCTCGAGGACCTCCTTTTTAAATTCCTGCCTAACTCTCTGTATTTTCCCTTCAGAATCTCAACCTTTTCCCTTCCTATATCGTTGGTTCCATTGTGAACAATGACCTCTTGCTGGCCCCTCTCCCCCGTGAGAACATTCTGCACTCTCTCTGAGAACATCCTTGATCCTGGCACTAGGGAAGCAACACACCATTCTGTTTTTTCACTGATGGCCACAGAGAAGTCTGTATGTACCTCAGATTAGAGAATCCCCTAACACAATTGATCTCTTGGAACCCGACGTACCCTTCATTGCATTAGAGCCAGTCTCAATACCAGAAACCTGGCTGTTTGTGCTATGCTCCCCTGAGAATCCATCACCCCCTACATTTTCCAAAACAGCATACCTGTTTGAAATGAGTATAGCCACAAAAGACTCCTGCATTAGTTGCCTACCTCTCTTTCCTTTCTTGGCATTAACCCATCTATGTGACTGTATCTGAGACTTTCCCCCCTTCCTATAACTGCCATCCATCACATACTGTGGCTGTTGCGAATTCCTCATTGCTTCTAACTGTCTCTCCAACCGATCCACTCAATCTGATAAGATTCACAACCAACAGCTTTTATGGCAGATATAATCCGCAGTAACCCTTACACTCTCTTTAAACTCCGACATCTGACATTGAGCACATATCACTCAACTAAAGGCCATTTTTGCTCCTTCTCAATCTACAGACCCAGAAAATATCACCGTCTTATTCCTCAACAAACACTTTCCCAGGTTAAATTAATAATTATGGCTTATATTTTAAGTTTAATCAAGAGACATATCTCCAAAAACATATAATCAAGAAAGAACCCACTCTACTCACTACTGCAGACTTTCTGTAGTCCACTTAAAACAATGAACTTAACTGATTTTGTTCTGTGAACTTTGCCCAACAGCTCCTCCAAGATCAGTTGTGAATTTCACTGTTTGTTAATTTTCCCAGACGCACTCCAATCTCCAACGATACATGAATTCAAACAGCAAAGGCAGTATGAGGAGACCTTTCAGCACATTTTGTCCAGTCTGGCTCCCTGCAGAGTATTCTAGTCAGTCACACTCCCCTGCTCAATACCTGCATCCCTGCAAGTTTATTTCCTGTAAACCAACATGCTTTTGTAACCATTGATTGTTTCCACTTCCAGCTTGGGAGCTTCTGGTCAATACTACTTACTACGCGAAAAAAGGTCTTCCTTCAATTTTCCCTGCATCTCTTGTTCAAAATCTTTAATTTGTGCTCCCCTGTCCTTGTACCACTAGCTTGTGGGAAGAATTTTCCTCTTCTGCCTTATTTGCAACCAATCGAGTACTGATGTAAAATAGTCACCATTGTAATGTGAGTAGCCATTTTTGTGCAGCAAAATTCCACAATTGTAATGACCACATGATTGGTTATGTTAATTGAGAATTCTGAGAAAGCAGAGTTGGATTGGCTACAATTTTCTTTGTATTTGATCAGTTTGCTGATAATAGGGTCAATCATCACAAGGTTACTGACTCAGGCCTCAGCATGAATCATCAGCTGTAACAGAAGAAAGGAGGAAATTGTGGAAAAATAATGTTTCCACTAGATGAGTTCAATGCAACATCTATCTGCTTCAGATTGTGGTGAACCTTTGACAATATCTTGGTTTATTCGGTTTCATTGCCATCTCCAAATCAGAAAATTAGAGGGGGACAGTGAACTCGAGTGCATAGTCTTGACTGATGTTGCAGCAAAATAATTGATCTTGCAACACTAGATGTGCTTTTCTTCTTCTGATGGGATGTTAAACTAAGTCCTGGCTATTTGCTAATTTGGACATAAGAGCTTATGGCAGAGCCTAAAAATATTAGTGTATTTTCTCAATCTTAACCAACAGTCTTCTTGCTACCAATTATTAACTAATTTTATATTTGTTGAAACGTGTTTTGATGTACTAAAAAAAGCACATAACTCAATTAGGTAGCTGGAAAATACTTCACGATATTCTGGAAATATTAAACAGTCATAGAGTCATAGAGATGTACAGCATGGAAACAGACCCTTCGGTCCAACCTGTCCATGCTGATCAGATATCCCAACCCAATCTAGTCCCACCTGCCAGCACCCGGCCCATATCCCTCCAAACCCTTCCTATTCATATACCCATCCAAATGCCTCTAAAATGTACCAGCTTCCACCACATCTGGCAGCTCATTCTATACACGTACCACCCTCTGCGTGAAAAAGTTGCCCCTTAAGTCTCTTTTATATCTTTCCCCTCTCACCCTAAACCTATGCCCTCTAGTTTTGGACTCCCCGATCCCAGGGAAAAGACTTTGTTTATTTGTCCTATCCTGCCCCTCATAATTTTGTAAACCTCTATAAGGTCACCCCTCAGCCTCCGACGCTCTGGAGAAAACAGCCCCAGCCTGTTCAGCCTCTCCCTATAGCTCAAATCCTCCAACTCTGGCAACATCCTTGTAAATCATTTCTGAACCCTTTCAGGTTTCACAACATCTTTCCGATAGGAAGGAGACCAGAAGTGCATGCAATATTCCAACAGTGGCCTAAATAATGTCCTGTTTCTATGCAAATGTTTGCTCTATGTCCATAGTCCCTCAATTTTATATTATTTTCTCTGTGATTTAAAGAGATGACAGGACCAATTCAGCAATTATCACAATACAATCAGATTTCGGAGAAGGGCCCTACCAATGCACCCGTAGGTAAGGGCTAAAAATTCAGACTTGGATGCTAAGTTTGAGTGCTTGTTTTGCTTTTTGAGCTTGTATTATAAAATAACTTAATCTAAATCATGTGTAAAAGGTTAGGTCCTGATGATATAAGGAGAAGCACAATTGGACCTTATCCCAACTCTTCATCTATTTATTAGCCAATAGTCTATCCATAAAGATTAGGAGCGCAAATAAGCCTTTCTGTCCACTCCTGTCCATTCTGCACTCTGTGGTAAAGAATTCCACATTAACTGCCCCCTGAGAGAAAAACATTTGTCCTCATTTGTCTTACTCTGAGATTTTGCACTAAGATCCTAGACAAAGAGAAATAACTGAAAATGTGTTGCTGGAAAAGCGCAGCAGGTCAGGCAGCATCCAGGGAACAGGAGAATCGACGTTTCGGGCATAAGCCCTTCTTCAGGAATGAGGAAAGTTTGTCCAGCAGGCTAAGATAAAAGGTAGGGAGGAGGGACTTGGGGGAGGGGCGTCGGAAATGTGATAGGTGG
>NC_057712.1:130717654-130762476 GCF_004010195.1 Chiloscyllium plagiosum
ATCAGAGCTGAAAATGTGTTGCTGGAAAAGCGCAGCAGGTCAGGCAGCATCCAGGGAACAGGAGAATCGACGTTTCGGGCTTAAGCCCTTCTTCAGGAATAAGGAAAGTGGAAAGTTTGTCCAGCAGGCTAAGATAAAAGGTAGGGGGGAGGGACTTGGGGAAGGGGCGTCGGAAATGTCCCCCAAGTCCCTCCTCCCTACCTTTTATCTTAGCCTGCTGGACAAACTTTCCTCATTCCTGAAGAAGGGCTTATGCCCGAAACGTCGATTCTCCTGTTCCCTGGATGCTGCCTGACCTGCTGCGCTTTTCCAGCAACACATTTTCAGCTCTGATCTCCAGCATCTGCAGTCCTCACTTTCTCCTCAAAGAGAAATAACTCCTCAGCATCTGCTTTGTCGATTTTTCATGCTTCAATAATGTCATGTCTCATTCTTCTAAACTCCAATGAGTACAAGCCCAACGTACTCAAACTCTCTGGGAGGAGTATGAGCCAGTTCAGATCATTGTGAAGTGGAATAAGCAAGACAGAGGAGGATACTGTATCTTTGAAACAGTACAGGAGACAACAGATACAGTAACTTCATAAAGAGCAGGAGAGGGAGTGAAGTTTCTCAAATAACATGGGAGAGCAGGTCAGCAACTTTACAAACAGAAGAGTGGACCTCTGTTACCAGAGCAGCCCTGGTAGGAGAAAAAAATGATAGAAAGACTGCTCTTTCATGTTTATTTTCTGGGCAGCACGGTGGCTCAGTGGTTAGCACTGCTGCCTCACGGCGCCAGGGACCTGGGTTTCATTCCAGCCTTGGGCAACTGTCTGTGTGGAGTTTGCACATTCTCCTCCTGTCTGCGTGGGTTTCCTCCAGGTGCTCCGGTTTCCTCCCACAATCCAAAGATGTGTCGGGTGAATTGGCCATGCTAAATTACCCATAGTGTTAGGTACATTAGTCAGGGGTAAACGTAGAGGAATTGATCTGGATGGGTTACTCTTCAGAGGGTTGGTGTGGTGAGAAACAAAAGCTCACTCACTTCAATAATTTCAGTCCGAGACCAAAAATCTGAAACAGTGTCGTTTATTTGTACACTTGCAAGTGGGTGCCATGTCTAATGCCAGGTAAGGCAATGACAAATGCACACCAAATCCAACAAACTCTCGAAATTTATACAGTTTGAATCCCCATATTTTTTTCTTATTCCATTGTTTGTCCCCATCCTCCGCTTACGTTATTCATTTCCTTAAGACTGATCCCACAACTTCTGTTTATCCGGCCTTGTCCGTGACAAATGCCTATCTCTGGCCCCCCCCATAAGGTTGTTTGACGTCATCCCATCCTTTGCTTACCATTATCTACTCCCTCCATCTGCGCTGCCCCTCACAGCATCTTATCACCTTAGCCCTTTTAATTGGGGTTTGTTCCTGTGTCTCTGTACAAGTGGGAAACAGATGTTTATAAAGGCCTCTTTTCACAGCATTTTATCTAGTGCCTGTATTTCTACCATTGTTCTGTAATCACGTCTCATGCTGACATATCATTTTTAACGGATTATATACTTCCTCTATGTAGTTCCCATTCTTGTTAACTCAGCTCTTAGCTGAGAAACAATCACAGACTAATGTGAATTCATTTACTCTGTATCAGAACTTATAATTTGCAGAAATAACATTAATTCATCTATATCCCACAGTGTGGACTTGTTGGGCCAAAGGGTCTGTTTCCATACTGTAGGGAATCTAATCTAAAAGAAGAGGCAAAGTGTGACATCGTAGGAAAACAGGCAGGTGATTGGTGGGTATTTCATCTGTGTCTTTCTTGATTGGTGAAATGGTTTAAAGCGATGTTTCACAGCTTAAGAGAACAGTTAGGAAATTTGCTTTTAAAATATGGCACATCCAACATAATTAATTAAATAAAATACAGATGGATGGGCAGATTATATGTTGCAGGTGCCGTATGTGGGAGTTGGTGAATGCCAGTATGAATCACAGTGACCAAATCTGCAGCAAGTGTGGCTGCTCAAGAAATGTTAGCTCAAAGTTGATGAGCTGGAGGACACTGTGAGGGAGAATTTTCACTGGATATGTTTTTTAGGAGGCAATCACACCCCTTAGAATAATTATATTAAATTTGATCTGTGGTCACGGACAGGAGGGTGTGACTATGATTGAGGCAGGTACGGGAATCCAGAATTTAGCTTGAAAGAAGTCTCAGCAAGTGCCTTTAATAGGTATGAGGTTCTTGGTTCTGCTATGGACGAAGGCACAGACTACAGGGAGATGACTGAATGGTCAACAGGACTGGATCCAGAACGCCATTCAATTGGGGGAGAAAGGAGAGATGTAGTAGTAATATGAGATAGTACTGGGTAATAGACAGCGTTCTCTGTAGCAAAGACAGAGAGTCTACCTACCTGGTATCAAAGTTCAGGACATCTCTTCCGAGCTGGAGAGGAACATGGATTGGGAGGGAAGGATTCAGTTTTTGTGGTCCATATAAGTGTCAAACATATAGGTTGGATTAGGAAAAAGGTTCTTCTGATGAATTACAAACACCTTGGGGCTAAATTAAAAAGCAGAACTTCAAGGTAATAATTTTCATGATTTGGAGGGGCCGGTATTGGACTGGGGTGTACAAAGTTAAAAATCACACAACACCAGGTATAGCCCAACAGGTTTATTTGGAAGCATTAGCTTTCAGAGCGTTGCTCCTTCATCAGGTGGTTGTGGACTCCATTCCCGATGAAGGGCTTTTGCCTGAAATGTTGATTTTTCCTGCTCCTCTGATGCTGCCTGACCTGCTGCGCTTTTCCAGCACCACACTCTTGACTCTAATCTCCAGCATCTGCAGTACTCACTTTCACCTTCCAAATAAACCTGTTGGACTATAACCTGGTGTTGTGTGATTTTTAATGTAATAATTTTCAGGTTACTACCTGAACCACATGCAAATTGTGCATGGGAAATAAGGTTAGAGGGGTAATGCATGGCTCAAAAATTGGTGTGGGAGAATTGGGTTACAAATTATGAGGCACGAACACCAGTACTGAGGAAAGAGCTGTTTTGTTTGGATGGGCTTCATTTGAACCATGCTGGGACCAGTTTCCTGGTGAATCATAGGACTAGGTTTGCCAATAGGCTTTAAACCAAAATACTCTTGAGTTGAGTTGCCAGTCTTGGTCACCCTGCAGCTCTGCCTCCAATCTGGCTGTTGGATCATATTCATTTAATTTCTTTATGTCATCAATTCATCCATCTTTTTACAAGTACTGCATGCATTTTAATAAAGAGCCTTAAGGACAGTAAATGTGAGGTGATGCAAATGGCTAGGACAAACAAGGCAAGAGAATACACGATGAATGGTAGGACTCTGGGAAGAAGCGAGGATCAGAGCATTCTTGGTGTATATGGGACACTTGTCTTTATCAGTTGTGGGTTATATGGTAAGAGTAGGGAGATTATGTTGAAGGTGTACAAAACTTTGGTTAGGCCACAGCTGGCATACAGTTTTGGTCACCACACTATGTGAAGGATGTGATTGCATTGAAGGAGAAGTAGAGGAGATTCTCCAGGATGTTGCCTTAGTTTGGAGCATTTTAGCAATGAAGGAAGTCTGGATAAGCTTGAGTTATTTTTGTTAGAGCAGAGAATGAACATAGAACATAGAAAAGTACAGCACAGAACAGGCCCTTTGGCCCACGATGTTGTGCTGAGGATTAATCCTAATTGTTAAAATAAAATTAGATTAGATTAGATTAGATTACTTACAGTGTGGAAACAGGCCCTTCGGCTCAACAAGTCCACACCGACCTGCCGAAGCGCAACCCACCCATACCCCTACATTTACCCCTTTACCTTACACTATGGGCAATTTAGCATGGCCAATTCACCTGACCTGCACATCTTTGGACTGTGGGAGGAAACCGGAGCACCCGGAGGAAACCCACACAGACACGGGGAGAATGTGCAAACTCCACACAGTCAGTCGCCTGAGTCGGGAATTGAACCCGGGTCTCTGGCGCTGTGAGGCAGAACTTGTCTTATGAGAGAGGTTGACCTAACCAAGCACCCCTCAATTCACTGCTGTCCATGTGCATGTCCAGCAGTCACTTAAATGTCCCTAATGACTCTGCTTCCACCACCAGTGGCAACGCATTCCATGCATTCACAACTCTCTGCATCAAGAACCTACCTCTGATGTCCCCTCGATACCTTTCTCCTAACATCTTAAAACTATGACCCCTCGTGCCAGTCAGTCCTGCCCTGGGGAAAAGTCTCTGACTATTGACTCTATCCATGCCTCTCATTACCTTGTATACCTCGATCAGGTCACCTCTCTTCTTCCTTCTCTCCAGAAAGAAACGTTCGAGCTTAGTCAACCTCTCTCATAAGACAAGCAGCATCGTGGTAAACCTTCCGTGCACCCTCTCTAAATCCTCTGTATCTTTCCTATTGTAGGGCAACTAGAGCTGGACACAATATTCCAAGTGTGGTCTCACCAGGGTCTTGTAGAGCTGTACCAAAACCTTGCGGCTCTTAAACTCGATCCCCCTGGTTAATGAAAGCCAAAACATCATATGCTTTCTTAACAATCCTATCTACTTGGGTGGCAACTTTGAGGGATCTAAGTACTTGAACACCAAGATCCCAGTGTTCCTCCACACTGCCAAGAAACCTGTCTTTAATCCTATATTCAGCATTCGCGTTCGACCTTCCAAAATGCATCATTTCGCACTTATCGAGGTTGAACTCCATCTGCCATTTCTCAGCCCAGCTCTGCATTCTGTCTATATCACGCTGCAGCCTGCAATAGCCCTCGATACTATCAAAGGCACCTCCAACCTTTGTGTCATCTGCAAATTTACTAAGCCACCCCTCAAACTCCTCATCTAAGTCATTTATAGAAACTACAAAGAGCAGAGGCCTAAGAACAGAGCCCTGCAGGACACCATTCAACACTGACCTCCAGGCAGAATACTTTCCATCTACAACCACTCTCTACCTTCTGTCAGCCAACCAATTCTGAATCCAGATAGCCAAATCTCCCTGTATCCCATACCTCCTGACTTTATGAATAAGCCTACCATGGGGAACCTTATCAAATGCCTTAGTGAAGTCCACATACTCCACATCCACCGCTTGACCTTCGTCAACGTGTCTTGTCACCTCCTCAAAGAACTCAAAATTATTTGTGAGGCATGATCAGCACCTCACAAAGCCATGCTGACTGCCTTTAATCACGCTATGCTTTTTCAAATTGTCATAAATCCTATCCCTCAGAATTCTTTCCAAAACCTTGCTGACCACAGACATAAGACTGACTGGTCTGTAATTGCCAGGGATTTCCTCATTACCCTTTTTGAAAAGAGGAACAACATTCACCTGCTTCCAATCATCCGGTACGACTCCCATGGAGAATGAGGAAGCAAATATATTTGCCAGCGGCTTAGCAACCTCCTTCCTCATTTCTCGGAGAAACCTAGGATAAATCTGGTCTGGCCCTGCAGACTTATCAATCTTCATGTTTGCCAAAATTTCCAGCACGTCAACTTCATAAATCTTGATCTGTTAAAGCCTGTATCCCAGCTCCTCAAAGTTCTCATTCACAACAAGGTCTCTTTCCTCCGTGATAACCGAATCAAAAACCTCATTTAGGGCTTCCCCTATTTGCTCAGACTCCAGGCACAAGATCTCTACGCTATTCCTGATCGGCCCTACCTTCTCCCTGATCATTCTCTTATTCCTCACGTATGAGTAAAATGCCTTTGGGTTCTCCCTAATCCTTCCTGTCAAGCCTTTTTCGTGCCCCCTCCTGGCTCTCCTCAGTCCATTTCTGAGCTCCTTTCCATCAAGCCTGTAATCCTCTAAAGCTGTGCTAGATCCTTGCTTCCTCCACCTTGCGTAAGCTGCCTTCTTCCTTTTGACGAGAAGTTCCTCTGTTCTCGTCATCTAAGGTTCCTTAATCTTACCTCTTCTTACCTGTCTCAGAGGAACAAATTCGTGCATCACTTGCAACAACTGCTCCTTAAATAGTTTCCCACATGTCTGCTGTGCCCTTTCTGTGGAATAATTGCTCCCAGTCTGTACTTCCCAATTGCTGTCTGATAGCGTCATAATTTCCTTTTCCCCAATTAAAGATCTTCCCTTGGTAACTGCTCCTTTCCCTCTCTAAGGCTATGATAAATGTGAGGCAGTTGTGGTCACTTTCACCAAAGCGTTCTCCCAACGCAAGACCTGACACCTATCTTGGCTCATGGCCGAGCACCAAATCCAAAATGGCCTCTCTCCTCGTCAGCCTGGCTACATACTGAATAAGGAAACCATCCTGAACACATCTGACAAAAACGGCTCTATCCAAACCATCTGCACTAAGGAGGTTCCAGTCGATATTGGGAAAGTTGAAATCACCCATAACAACAACCCTGATACATCTGCATTTTTCCAAAATCTGCCAGCCTATGAGTTCTTCAATCTCTCTACTGCCAATAGGGTGTCTGTAGAAAACCCCCAATGAGGTGGCTGCTCCCTTGCTGTTCCTAACTTCCACCCATACTGACTCAGGAGACAAACCTTTCTCAACAACCTTTGTTTCTGCAACTGTGATGCACTCTCAGATTAGCAATGCTACACATCCTCCTCTTTTTTCCACCCTCCTTCTTCTTTTTAAATGTTCTAAACCCTGGAACATCTAGCAACCATTCCTGCCTCTGTGAAACCCACGTCTCCGTTATGGCCACAACATCATAGCCCCTAGTACTGATCTATGCTCTAAGTTCACCACTCTTATTTCTGACACTCCTTGAGTTAAAGCAGACACACTTTAACCGATCCCTTTGTTTCATCACATGAGAAACCTTCTCGATAGATTCACTACATCCTGTCACTGCCCCATCTACAACTGCCCCCCCTCTCAGACATGTAGCTCTGATTCCCATCCCCTTGCCAAACTAGTTTAAACCCTCCCGAACCACATGAGCAAATCTCTCACCCAGGTCATTTGTGCCCTTCCAGTTCAGGTGCAACCTGTCCTTCATGTACAGGTCTCACCTTTCCCAGAAGATATCCCAATGGTCTAGGTATCTGAAGCCCTCCCACCTGTACCAGCCTTATAGCCACATGTTAAACTGCATTCGCTGACTGTTCCTACCTTTCTTGTGGCACTGCTAGCAAACTCGAGATCACTACTCGACTCATCCTGCTCTTCAACTTCCAACCTAGCTCTCTCTAGTCACTTTTCAGATCCTCAATCCCTTTCCTGGCTATATCATTGGTGCCAATATGTACCATGAATTCTGGCTGATCACCCTCCCCCTTCAGAACCCTGTAAACTTGTTCGGAGACATACCAGATCCTGGCACCGGGGAGGCAACATACCTTCTGGGAGGTAAAAACAATGACTGCAGATGCTGGAAACCAGATTCTGGATTAGTGATGCTGGAAGAGCACAGCAGTTCAGGCAGCATCCAAAGAGCAGCGAAATCGACGTTTCGGGCAAAAGCCCTTCATCAGGAATAAAGGCAGAGAACCTGAAGTGTGGAGAGATAAGCTAGAGGGGGGTGAGGGTGGGGAGAAAGTAGCATAGAGTACAATAGGTGAGTGGGGGAGGGGATGAAGGTGATAGGTCGGGGAGGAGAGGGTGGAGTGGATAGGTGGAAAAGGAGATAGGCAGGTAGGACAAGTCATGGGGACCACGGGGTGGTGTGGTTGATTGGTGCGGGTGTCCCGGAGTTGTTCCCTAAAGCGCTCTGCTAGAAGGCGCCCAGTCTCCCCAATGTAGAGGAGACCGCATCGGGAGCAACGGATACAATAAATGATATTAGTGGATGTGCAGGTAAAACTTTGATGGATGTGGAAGGCTTCTTTAGGGCCATGGATAGAGGTGAGGGAGGAGGTGTGGGCGCAGGTTTTACAGTTCCTGCGGTGGCAGGGGAAGGTGCCAGAATGGGAGGGTGGGTGGACCTGACCAGGTAGTCACGGAAGGAACGGTCTTTGCGGAAGGCGGAAAGGGGTGGGGAGGGAAATATATCCCTGGTGGTGGGGAGTCTTTCTGACCACAAAATCTCCTGTTAGTCTGTCTAAGTATTGAGTCCTCTACCACTAGCGCTTTTCTATTCTCCCCCCTTCCCTTCTGAGCCACAGTGCCAGGTTCAGTGTCAGAGACCTGACTACTATGGCTTCCCCCTGCTAGGCTGTCCCCACCAGCAGAATCTAAAATGGTATACTTATTGCTAAGGGGAACGGCCACAGGGGATTCCTGCCCTATCTGTTGGTTCCCTTTCCTCCCCCTGACTGTAACTCAGCTGTCCTTATCCTGTGTCTGAGGAGTGACTACCTCCCTGTACATACTCTCAATTTCTCCCTCAGCCTCCTGGATGAACCGTAGTTCATCCAGCTCCAGCTCCAGTTCCATAACTCAGTTTTCGAGGAGCTGGAACATGCGGTGTAACATGCGACTGCCCTATTAGCCATACCCCGCTCATCTGGAAGCCTGCACAGGACTAAACAAAGAAAGAAAAGAAGTGAAAGCCTGAAAAATTACCGTGTTTACAGACTCTTAGTAAAGTTAGAGGAGGTGGGTGGGAGGGAGGCCCTACGATGTAGTGTCTCGGGTTTAGCTCTCACCCACTTGAAAACTTTCCAGCAGCACTTGTTTCTCTCCGCCCTCTCTCTTCGTCGCTCGATTCAAAAAATTTTGTTTTTTACTCACCTTCCCAGCAGTCCTCCACTCCTTCTTCGCACCTGTCAACAAATGGAGGCCCCGACCCCTGAGGTAAGTATTTTAAACTGTTTTACTCACCTTCCCAGCAGTCCTCCACTCCTTCTTCGCACCTGTCAACAAATGGAGGCGCCGACCCCTGAGGTAAATATTTTAAACTGTTTTACTCACCTTCCCAGCAGTCCTCCACTCCTCCTTTGCACCTTTCGACAATATGCTGAGGGAGGATCTGATTGAGGTGTGTATGATTATCAAGTATCCGTAGAGGGTGGATAGGAAGCAGCTGTTCTCCTTGGTCAAAGGGTTAATAATAAGGAGTCTTAATTTTAAGGAATAGGGCATGAGGTTTAAAGGAAAGAATTTTTCACCCAGAGGATATTTGGAATCGGGAATGCATTATCTGGGAGGGTAGTAGAGGCAGGAAGGTTCATATGCTTTAAAATGTACAAGGCTAAGCACCTGCAATGTCATAACACTTAAGTGCTGGAAAATGGGATGTGTAGTCAGGACGGCGCAGACATGATGGGCTGAAGAATCATTTCTGTGCTGTATGAGAAATTATGGAGGGAAGCATTCACAGACACTTAAAGAGCCACCTCACTATAGGACAAAGTACAAACTAAGAAACAGATGTACAAGAAAGACACAACAATTCTGTCATGGTGATTTCAATTTACACACTGACCAGACAAATCAAATCAGCAAGGGTGGTGTGGGAAACAGAATTTAAGGGTGCATCCGGGATTTCCTCCAAGAGCAGTATGCTGAAGAACACACTGAGCGGAGCACTCAGATTCAGCAATGTGCAATGAAGCAGGACCAACAAGAGATTATGTAGTTAAGGATCCTCTGGGGCGTAGCAATCACGGCAGAGTAAAATTCCAAATTTAGCTGAGGAGCAGTTCTTAAACTAAATACAAGGAATCGCAGAGGCATGAAGAAAGAGTTGCCTCAAGTAGTCTGTGAAAATAACTAAGGGGAAAGTCAACGATAGCAGACATCCAAGCAGATATTTCATAATGTTCAGCAAACATTTATTCTGGTGAAAGAGACAGATGAACCCACCATGGTCAATAAAGATGGTCAAAAA
This sequence comes from Chiloscyllium plagiosum, assembly GCF_004010195.1. Taxonomy (NCBI): domain Eukaryota; kingdom Metazoa; phylum Chordata; class Chondrichthyes; order Orectolobiformes; family Hemiscylliidae; genus Chiloscyllium; species Chiloscyllium plagiosum. The sequence goes on from NC_057712.1 coordinate 130,727,454, forward strand.
GATCATTTGATTAAAACTAAGGCATACAAATCAATGAAATTCCACCTCCAATACAATGAGCTCTAACTTTATTAACTTGCTAAGTATGTGATACCTTATCAATTGTCTTCTGGAAATCCAAAATATCTTATATCCACTGCTTCCTCTTTATCCATCCTGCTTCTTACCTTCTCAAATAATTCCCGTAAATTTGTCGGGCATGTGAAATGATTATAGCAAGGTCAACCAGATGGACAACATAAAATATGAGTTCCCTGATTAGGCCTGTTAATTTGTTCCGATCAGGGAGCCCTGGTTGACAGATAAGAGTATAAGTGTCGTTCAGGGAGAGGTGGGCGCCGCAGGGAGTGGAGTGCATTATTTCCCCCTCCAACTCTATTTTGATTTAGTCCCTACCCTTCCCTTCACTGTTTTTGATCACACAGCATTGCCCTTTGATGTGAAGGGCAGTGTTTGTCACTGGCTACCCGGGTGTTTTCCTATCTTCCTGGTGGTGGAATTTGAATAAAGATTTGTGCACTTTGTGTCTTTCACTGTGTCTCACACCTGCACACACACACCATGGGTGCTGGGGGAAAAAGAAATAAGCACTACTGCACTTAGGTGGTAGTGTGGGGGTAGAAAGAAAAAAAAAGTGTAAGTGTTGTTCAGGGAGTGGTGGGCGCCGCAGGGAGTGGAATGCATTATTTCCCCCTCCAACTCTATTTTGATTTAGTCCCTACCCTCCCCTTCACTGTTTGATCACACAGCACTGCCCTTTGATGTGAAGGGCAGTGCTTGTCACTGGCCACTCGGGTGTTTTCCTATCTTCCTGGAGGTGGAATTTGAATAAAGATTCGTGCACTTTGTGTCTTTCACTGTGTCTCACACCTGCACACACACACCATGGGTGCTGGGGAAAAAATAAGAAAAAAAGAAAGAAGAAAAAAAAGAAAAGAGAAAAAAAAAGAAAAAAAGAGAAAAAAATAGAGTAGAAGTGTCTCGCAGCCCAGCTGCTTGTTCTGTGGTGCTGTGGAGTCTGTGGGCCATGTCTATATGGGTGTGGGTACTTGCACTCCCTTTTTGATTTTCTAAAAAAGCTTCTTCTCTGTTTTTGATTGCACTTCAGTCCCACGCTCCTGATCTTTGGGCACCCGGTACGGAGGGGGAAGGGCAGGTCTGCGGACCTCCTTATGGGTCTGCTCCTGGGCCTGGCCAAACTGGAGGGGGACTTTAGGGCCGACTGTCTGCCCCTCTTCCGCGGTTACGTTAGAGCCTGGGTGTCTCTAGAGGAGGAGCACGTGGTGTCCATCAACACCCTTGAGCTGTTCAGGGAGAGGTGGGCACCGCAGTGAGTGGAGTGTATTATTTCCCCCTCCAACTCTATTTTGATTTAATCCCTGCTGTCCCCTTCACTGTTTGATCACGCAGCATTGCCCTCTAAGAAAGGCACTGCTTGTCACTGGCCACTTGAGTGTTTCTTTTCTTAAGAAAAAAGAACAGGAGTGTCAAATATCCTGTTCATGCTGAGAGCTGGCTCGGCGGGAGCTGGATCAGTGTCAAGCATTCTCCATGTGTAAAGAAAGGGTGACTTGGTGATGGGAAACTGGCCTCTGTGGAATTATTTCAGTGGCGACGAGAGAAAAGCATGCTAATGAAGAAATTCTTTTGCAACAGATGGGGTAAGCATTTCTGGTGCCATGTCGTTATTTGGAAAGCTTGACTCATTTGATCCTGCTGTTGAAGACTGGGCTGAAATGTGGAAAGATTATGTTATTTTTCCAGGCAAATGACATTGGGACAGATGAAAAGCAATGAGTAATTCTCCTGAAAGCTTGTAGACCCGCAGCTTTTTCAGTTATCAGGAGCCTAACTTTCCCTGAGGCACTAGATAATAAAACCTTTTTAGAGATGACTGATTTAGTTGAAGAATATTATGACCACAAGCTTCCTCTAACTCTGAGATGCTATTGGTTCTACTTTGAAATTCAAGAACCAGAGGAATCAGTATTGGAATTTTTGACTAGGTTAAGACGACTGGCAGGGGTTTAACTCTTAATGAGATGCTGAGACACCATTTGGGATTAATAACGTAACCGTGCAAAAGTGCTGACTAGCTGAAGCCCAACTGAACTTCAAATAGGCACTACTACTGGCTTGATCATTGGAAAATACGACAAGTGGAGCACATGGGTTGCTGGGTATTCCGATGGAAGTGGACACTCTTGCCAGTCTGAATGAACTTGGGACACCACATTTGAGTGAAGGCAATTGCATAGCCTCACTCAGGACATATCCTGAACAGAGGGACTCCAGGTCAGCCCACAACAAAACCCAAAAACAAAGCCAAGCATTGGCCAAACTGTGAAAATTTTCTTCAGGATCTGGGCGCAAGCCAATGTAGTTGCTGCTGGTACGCAGACTCGAACAGCAAAAGAGTCCCACTCTTCCATTTCAGCAGCGGAGCTGAGTGGGAGCGGTCAAATTGTGCTCTGGGAAGGTGAATGAACTGATATATTTGGGCAGTGGGAGGCTTTAAACTAATGTGGCAGGGGGATGGGAATCAAATGAGGAGGTTAGTGTATTGTAAGGAGGTAGTAACCAAAGCCTGTAGGGAACGAGATAATGAGGTCAGCGTGACTAAGGGGAAGAGTGGCCAGGGAACAGATTATGAATGCAAAGGAACAGGTGGTCTGAGGTGCATTTATTTTAATGTGAGTAGTAGGTAAGGCAGATGAACTTAGATAAAAATAATGACTGCAGATGCTGGAAACCAGATTCTGATTAGTGGTGCTGGAAGAGCACAGCAGTTCAGGCTGCATCTGAGGAGCAGTAAAATCGACGTTTCAGGCAAAAGCCCTTCATCAGGAACAAAGGCAGAGAGCCTGAAGGGTGGAGAGATAAGCTAGAGGAGGGTGGGGGTGGGGAGAAAGTAGCATAGAGTACAATAGGTGAGTGGGGGAGGGGATGAAGGTGATAGGTCAGGGAGGAGGAAATGACCTGGGAGTTGCAGTGGAAGAGGGACTCCCTGAGATTCTTGTAGAGAGAGGAGGAAAACTTCTTCAAGGCAGGCATCCTTGCAAGAGGATTCGCAGTAGGGTTAAAATTAACTAGGTAAAAACAATGACTGCAGATGCTGGAAACCAGATTCTGCCTGAACTGCTGTGCTCTTCCAGCACCACTAATCCAGAATCTGGTTTCTAGCATCTGCAGTCATTGTTTTTACCTAGTTGATTCATTTAAGGTGCGTCTGGACAGATACATGAATATGTGGGGTGCAGAGGGATACAGATGCTTAGGAATTGCGTGATAGGTTTAGACAGTGGATTTGGATTGGCTTAGGCTTGGAGGGCCAAAGGGTCTGTTCCCAGGCTGTAAATTTTCTATGTTCTTCTTTGTTCTCGATGCTTCGAGTGGGAAAGAGAGGGAGGAAATAGCTGGGGCCTTGACAGATATCTTTGCAGCATCCTTGAACTAGGGTAAGAGAGGGAGATAAAAGGGGTGGAGGAGTTGCGTTATTGATCAGAAAGGGTAGGACAGCTGTAATGAAGGAGGGCACCATGGAGGACTCAAGCAGTGAGGCAATATGGGCAGACCTCAGAAATAGGAAGCATGCAGTAACAATGTTGGGGCTGTACAGGCTTCCCAACAGTGAGCGTGAGACAGAGGTACAAATATGTAGACAGATTATGACAAGATGTAGGAGCAACAGGGTGGTAGTAATGGGAGATTTTAATTTTCCCAATTTTAACTGGGATTCATTAAGTGTTATAAGTTTAGATGGAGCAGATTTTGTAAGGAGCATCCAGGAGGGTTTTATAGAGCGGTATGTAAATAGTCCAACTCGGGAAGGAGCCATACTGCATCTGGTGTTGGGGAATGAGCCCAGCCAGGTGGTCGAAGTTTCAGTCGGGGATTACTTTGGAAATAGTGATCATAATTCCATAAGTTTTAGAATACTCATGGACAAAGACAAGAGTGGTCCTAAAGGAAGAGTGCTAAATTGGGTGAAGGTTAACTGTTGCAGAATTTGGCAGGAGCTGGGGAATGTGGACTGGGAGTAAGTTGTTGGAGAGTCAATTCTTATTTGATATGTGGGAGGATTTTAATGAGAGGTTGATTAGAGTGCAGACAGATATGCACCTGTGAAAAGGAGCAATAGAAAGAGCAAGATTAGGGAACCATGGATGACAAGTGAAATTGTGAGACTAGCGAAGAGGAAAAAGGAAGCATACATAAGGTCTTGGCAACTGAAAACAGGTGATGCTTTGGAAGAATATTGCTAGAGTAAGACCAATCTAAAACAAAGAACTAAGAGGGCTAAAAGGAGTCATGAAATATCTTGAGCAAACAGGGTTAAGGAAAATCCCAAAGCCTTTTATTCATATATAAGGAGCAAGAGGGTAATTAGAGAAAAGGTTGGCCCTCTCAAGGTCAAAGGAGAAAAGTTATACGTGCAGTGAGAGAAAATGGGTGAGATTCTGAATTAGTACTTTGCATCAGTATTAACGAAGGAGAGGGACATGATAGATGTTAAGGTTAGGGATAGATGTTTGATTACTCTAGTTCAAGTCTGCATAAGGAGGAGGAAGTGATGCATAATCTAAAAGTCATTAAGGTGGACAAGTCCCCAGGTCCAGATGGGATCTATCTCAGGTTACTGAGGGAAGTGAGAGAGGAAGCTAGGGAGGAAATAGCTGGGGCCTTGACAGATATCTTTGCAGCATCCTTGAACTAGGGTGAGGTCCCAGAGGACTGGTGAATTGTTAATGTTATCCCCTTGTTTAAGAGGGGTAGTAGGGATAATCCAGGTAATTATAGACCAGTGAGCCTGATGTCAGTGGTAGGGAAGCTGCTGGAGAAGATACTGAGGGATAGGATTGATTTGCATTTGGAAAAAAAATGGGCTTATCAGTGATAAGTAGCATGGTATTGTGCAGGGAAGGTCATGTCTTACCAACTTAATGGAATTCTTTGAGGAGGTGACCAAGTTGATTAATGAGGGAAGGGCTGTGGATGTCATATACATGGATTTCAGTAAGGCATTTGATAAGGTTCCCCATGGTAGGCTGATGGAGAAAGTGAAGTCGCATGGGGTCCAGGGTGTACTGGCTAGATGGATAGAGAACTGGCTGGGCAACAGGAGACAGAGAGTTGTAGTGGAAGGGAGTTTCTCAAAATGGAGAACTGTGACCAGTGGTGGTCCACAGGGATCTGTGCTGGGACTACTGTTGTTTGTGATATACATAAATGATCTGGAGGAAGGTATAAGTGGTCTGATTAGCAAGTTTGCAGATGACACTAAGATTGGTGGAGTAGCAGATAGTGACAGGGACTGTCAGAGAATGCAGCAGAATATAGACAGATTGGAGATTTGGGCGGAGAAATGGCAGACGGAGTTCAATCCATTTCAATACATTTTGGAAGATCCAATTCAAGAGTGAACTACAGAGGAACCTTGATTATCTGAATAAGGTGGGCAGACACTGTTTCGTTTGGATAATTGATTATTCAGATATTCGATTTTACCTTAAACAAGGGAAGCCATACTGATCTAATGCTGTGCTCTAGCGGAGAATTTGTTTAAATCTATAATTTTAATGAGTCTGCTATTTAACAAAAAAACTAATCTTTGTATTCTGCAAATTACAGGTTTAACTGAGAAGGACTAAACCCTTACCCATCACATAAATACTATATATGAAATCCCAGCATTAAACTTTCTCGGCCATCTTTTTCATGAACAGCCTGGTAAGGTTATGGGAATACTGTAAAACACTTACTTTTGCTGTGTAACGAACCCTTATCTAAAATATATCCAGTTGCTGATGCTTGAGGTGCTTGTGTTTCTTTGTATTTGCCAGTGTTTTCACATGTTCTGCAGTACAGGTAAATCGAATATTCTTACTTCTTTGATGTAACATTTTTGCAGGATCTTGAGATCTTCTTCAGATAATCTGAAATTTGGATAATTGATATTTGGATAATCGAGGTTCCTCTGTATATAGTAAATAGAAAAGCCCTGGGGAAAACTGATGTACAGAGAGATCAGAATGTTCAGGTCCACTGTACCTTTAAAGATGGCAATGCAGGTCGACAGATTGATCAAGAAGGCATATGGCATGCTTTTCTTGGACAGGGCATTCAGTAGAAGAGTTACAGATCATGTTACAGTTGTATAGGACGTTAGTCTGGCCACATTTGAAATACTGTTCTGGTCGCTACATTACCAAAAGGATGTGGATGCTTTGGAGAAGGTGCAGAGGAGGTTCACCAGGATGTTGCCTTGTATGGAGGGCACTAGCTATGAAGAGAGGTTGAGTAAATTAGGATTATTTTAATTAGAAAGACGGGTTGAAGGGGAACCTGATTAAGGTCTACGAAATCATGAGAGGTATAAATAGGGTGGATAGCAAGAAGCTTTTTCCCCAGAGTGGGGAACTCAATTACTAGGTGTCATGAATTCAAGGTGAGAGGGGAAAAGTTTAAGAGAGATATGCATGGAAAGTACTTTACGCAGAGGGTGGTGGGTGCCTGGAATGCATTGCCAGCTGAGGTGGTAGAGGCGGGTATGATAGCATCATTTAAGATGTATCTAGATACATGAATGGGCAGGGGGCAGAGAGATACAGATCCATGGAAAATAGGTAACAGGTTTAGACAGAGGATCTGGATTGCTGCAGGCTTGGAGGGCCGAAGGGCCTGTTCCTGTGCTGTAATTTCCTTTGTTCTTTAGGCAAACAAAGCCTAAAATGAGTAAGAGAACTCAATGGCCGGAGAGTGCACACCCTGGGAAGTCCAATTACATCTGGTTTGGAACAGTTAAATTACTTAGTAACATCCAAATCAAAACCAATAAAAATAAATGTCTGCTTATGGTCACCCGGTTCTAATGGCGTTCAATACTGACACGGCAGTTTTAGTGATCACAGAACCAGTCTTTACCAAAATTCGATCTGGACTCCAACCCTTAAGTTTGCACAAGACCTCAGTTAGACTGAGAACCTATACCGGAGAATCTTTACAGATTAAGTGTACAACTTTGGTTCTGGTCTCTTATGACAAGCAGTTAGCACTGATTGTAGTAAAAGGCTCAGGCCCAATCTTGTATGGGTGAAATTGATTGAGAGAGATTCACCTACATTGGCTCAACGTTTTTCAATTAGAAAATGGCTGCCTGAATGAAATCCTAATTAAATATTTGGAAGTTTTTCAGGAAGGTCTGGGGACTATCAAAGGTGCCAAGGCCATTTTGCATGTTGACCAGGATTCTGCAAGGCCCACCCATTGCCATTTGCTTTACAGGTAAAAGCAAAGGTAGAAACCAGAAGACTGGAAAGCAAAGGAATCATCAAACCAGTCCAGTTTGTGGAATGGGCAGCACTGATCATACTGATTTTGAAGCCCAACTGGTTGGTTCCCCTTTGTGGGGATTTTTAAACAAACAAATTGCAGCTGGATAAATACCCAATTCCTCGCTTAGAGGATTTATACACAAAGCTGGCAGGGCAACTGTCCTTCACAAAGGTGGACATCAGACATGCATACTTGCAATTGTGGTTAAATTAGGATTCCCAGAAGTTCTGGATGTAGGTTTGCTCGCTGAGTTGGAAGCTTCATTTTCAGACGTTTCATCACCATACTAGATGATGAAGCATGGTATTCCAACCGGAACTCTATCAACAAACACATTGACTTGGACCCCATTTACCAACCCCCTGAGAAAAAGAACAGGATATGAATTAATCACAGGAAATGACATCACCAACTCAAAGAAACCCAAACATATAAATAGAAAACTGGAATCATCAATAGTGCTTCATCCGGAGGCTCACTGAAGATATTACCTAGTATGGTGATGAAACGTCTGAAAATGAACCTTCCAGCTCAGTGAGCAAACCTACATCCAGAACCTCAACCTGAGCTACAAATCTTCTCAAAACTCTCTATTCCCAGAGGTATTATACAATTAATACCCATAAAGGTTTGTACCAATGCACAAGACTGCTATTTGGGATATTGTTAGCCTGTGCAATTTTTCAGTATATAATGGAGAACATTTTACAAGGTCTACTCCACGTAGCCATTTATCCAGATGATGTGCTAAAAACAGGGAAGACCAATAAGTAGCACTTAGAGAACCAGGACATAGTATTTAAATGTTTTTCCCAGGCAGACATACACCTTAGAAGGAAAAATACATGTTCCAGGCATCTCAAGTGACTTACTTGGGCTACAGAGTTGACAAGACCAGGTAACACCAGTTGGAAGATAAAGTGAGGGTGATGAAAGGTGCCCTGACTCCCACATCTGGACCAGAGTTTAGGTCTTTCCTTTGTCTGGTGAATTATTATGGAAAGTTCAGACATAACTTGGCCTCCATCCTGGTACCTTTGCATCAACTCTTAAAAAGGGTCAGCTTTGGAAATGGTTGTGTAGCCAAGCCATAATGTGCAGGGGAGTGAAGAAACAGTTATCACCCTCTCAGGTGTTGACACACAATGATCCCAAGTGAGATCTGGTATTGACTGTGATGCCTCCTCGTATTGGGGTAATACTATCTCATAGGTGGCCCAATGTCGGGGATGCCCAATTACATATGCATCCAGGACTTTGGCTAATACAGAGCCTAAATATGCCCAGATAGAGAAGGAAGGTTTGGCAGTCATATTTGGAATCAGGAAGTTCCACCAATACCTGTACAGACATAAATTTGTAATAATAACGGACCACAAACCCCTGCTAGGTCTATTTATAGAGCACAAGGCATTATTGCCCATAGATTCAGGCCAAATTCAGCGGTGGGCTCTAATACTATATGGGTACAATTAGATTAGATTGGATTAGTTTAGATTACATTACAGTGTGGAAACAGGCCCTTCGGCCCAACAAGTCCACACTGACCCGCCGAAGCGCAACCCACCCATACCCCTACATTTGCCCCTTACCTAACACTACGGGCAATTTAGCATGGCCAATTCACCTGGCCCTGCACATCTTTGGATTGTGGGAGGAAACCGGAGCACCCGGAGGAAACCAACGCAGACACGGGGAGAACGTGCAAACTCCACACAGTCAGTCGCCTGAGGCGGGAATTGAACCCGGGTCTCTGGCGCTGCGAGGCAGCAGTGCTAACCACTGTGCCACCATGCCGCCCACCAATAACTCCACCAATTACAAGTTGGAACATTGTCTGGGAGGCCAAGTAGTAAACGTGAATGCATTGAGCTGCCTCCCAATGGCAGGTACAACACCTGTGGTATAGCCACTGGAAGAGACTGTAATAATTTTAAATTTCCTTGACACACTTCCAGTCACAGCTGATAATATCAGACTTTGGATGTAGAAAGATCTGATCCTGGCAAAATGGAAACAGTGGGTGGCAATGGGGAACATCAAAGGACTGTCACAACCAGAATTGAAACTTTTTGGATTTGGAGAGACCAGATCATAGTAGAGGACAACATATTATTGTGGGGAGCAAGTGTAATTGTCCTGCTGCTTTTAGATACTGGCTGAACTCCACCAGGATACTCCAGAGGGTTTCCAAAATGAAGCTGTTGATGAGACGTTTATGTCTGGTGGCCAAAAGATGCAGACATAGCAGCATTAGTGGGGCAGTGGCCAGAATGCCAACAAGAAGTTCATTAAATGCAGGAACAACAGTAGAACAGCTGTGCACCTTTTATAATAACTCTTGGAAGCATTGGTCACAGATAATGGGCAACCATTTACTAGCACAGAATTTGAGTATTTTCCAAAGTCAAATGGTATTTGGCAAATAAGGACAGTTGTATACCATCCATCATCCAAAGGTCTGGCAGAAACAGCAGTTCAAACGTGCAAGGCTTGCTTAAAGAAACAGCCTACAGCTTCATTCTCTACCAAACTATCTCAGTTCCTATTTGATTATGGGACCACTCCATTTGCAACTACAGGGATTGTTCCAGCACAGTTGCTAATGGGGGATGACTCTGCATTAGGTTAATTCTGATCTTCCCAGACCCGGGAGGGAGGGTGAAACAACATCAGAAACACCAATGCCAGAAATGGTGCTGGGGCAAAACATGTCTGGTTCCACGACTGTTGCAGAACCCGTTGTTCTCCCTCTCCATCAAGAGTTGAAGATATAGAACATAGAACATTACAGCGCAGTATAGGCCCTTTGGCCCTCAATGTTGTGCCGACCTGTCATACCAATCTGAAGCCCATCTAACCTACACTATTCCATGTACGTCCATATGCTTGTCCAATGACAACTTAAATGTACTTAAAGTTGGCAAATCTACTACTGTTGCAGGCAAAGCATTCCATACCCTACTACTCTCTAAGTAAAGAAACTACATCTGACATCTGTCCTATATCTATCACCCCTCAATTTAAAGCTATGTCCCCTCATGCTCGCCGTCACCATTCTTGGAAAAAGGCTCTCCCTGTCCACCCTATCTAACCCTCTGATTATCTTATATGTCTCTATTAAGTCCCCTCTCTACCTTCTTCTTTCTAACGAAAACAGCCTCAGGTCCATCAGCCTTTTCTTGTAAGATCTTCCCTCCACACCAGGCAACATCCTAGTGAATCTCCTCTGCACTCTTTCCAAAGCTTCCACATCCTTCTTGTAATGTGGTGACCACAACTGTACACAATACTCCAAGTGCGGCCGCACCAGAGTTTTGTACAGCTGTTCCGGAACTCGATCCCTCTATTAATAAAAGCTAAAACACTGTAAGCCTTCTTAATAATCCTGTCAACCTGGGTGGCAACTTTCAAGGATCTGTATACATGGACACCGAGATCTCTCTGCTCATCTAAACTACCAAGAATCTTACCATTAGCCCAGTACTTTGCATTCCGGTTACTCCGACCAAAGTAAATCGCTCTCACTTGTCCGCATTAAACTCCATTTGCCACCTCTCAGCCCAGCTCTGCAGCTTATCTATGTCTCTCTGTAACCTACAACATCCTTCGTCACTATCCACAACTCCATCGACCTTAGTGTTGTCTGCAAATTTACTAACCCACCCTTCTTCGCCCTCATCCAGGTCATTTATAAAACTGACGAACAGCAGTGGACCCAACACTAACCCTTGCGGTACACCACTAGTAACTGGATTCCAGGATGAACATTTCCCATCAACCACCACCCTCTGTCTTCTTTCAGCAAGCCAATTACTGATCCAAACTGCTATATCTCCCACAATCCCATTCCTCCGCATTTTGTACAATAGCCTACTGTGGGGAACCTTATCGAATGCCTTGCTGAAATCCATATACACCACATCAACCGGTTTACTCTCATCTACTTGCTTGGTCACCTTCTCAAAGAACTCAATAAGGTTTGTGAGGCACGACCTACTCTTCACTAAATCGTACTGACTATCCCTAATCAAATTATTCTTTTCTAGATGATTATAAACCTATCTCTTATAACCTTTTCCAACACTCTACCAACAACTGAAGTTAGGTTCACTGGTCTATAATTACCAGGGTTGTCTCTACTCCCCTTCTTGAACAGGGGAACCACATTTGCTATCTTTCTGTCTTCTGGCACTATTCCTGTAGACAATGACGATTTAAAGATCAATGCCAAAGGTTCGGCAATCTCCTCCATGGCTTCCTAGAGGATCCTAGGACAAATCCCATCCAGCCCAGGGGACTTAACTATTTTCACACTCTGCAGGATTTCTAATACCTCTTCCTTGTGTACCTCAATCCCATCTAGTCTAGTAGCCTTGACGCTGATCCAGCTCCCTCAAAGCCAGCTCTCAGGTTCAACAGGATATCTAACACTGCTGTTTTATCTGTCATCCAGGGCTCCCTCATTGATCAGATTAAAAGCCTCAATCAATATCTTGGAATCTGAGATGGACTTGGCAAATGTCGCCATCTTGACACCTTTGCTGCCTGAAGAAGATAATTAACTTTTTCTGAGATGCTCCAGGCATAAGAGGTGAGCCCACCACCTGTATCAGAAGCAAAGTTGGAGGAATGTGACCATGTGCCCCAGGAGCAGCTACAAACAAAAATAACTGGCCTATGTCCTTGGACTCAAAATGGGAGGGATATAATGATTGTGACGTGGTCAGCGAGATGGATCACATTGACTGAGGCTTTTAATCTAATCAATAGGGGGCCCTGGATGACAGATAAAAACAGCAGTGTCAGATATCCTGTTCAACCTGAGAGCTGGCTCTGAGGGAGCTGGATCAGTGTCAAGTCTCTCCAAGTATAAATAAATGGTGACTTGGTGATGGGATACTGGCCTCTGTGGAGTTATTTCATAATGATTTACTCTTCTTGATCATATTATACATTTCTGAGAACAGAAGAAACCTAGCGAGATGGATCAGAAACTGGCTTAGTAATAGGACACAAAGGGTAGTAGTAGGAGGCTGTAGTGACTGGAGGCCGGTGTCCAGTGGTGTACCACAAGGATCGATACTGGGACCCTTATTGTTTGTTTGTTAGATATAGAAGATATAGAATCCCTACAGTGTGGAAACAGACCTTTTGGCCCAACATATCTACACCAACCCTCTGAAGAGAAACCCACCCAGACCCATTTCCCTACTGTTCTCCATTTACCCTTGACTAATACACCTAACTGATACATCCCTGAATACTATGGGCAATTTTTGCATGGCCAATTCACCTAACCTGCACATCTTTGGACGATGGGAAGAAACCGGAGCACCCGGAGGAAACCCATGCAGAGACTGGGAGAACATGCAAACTCCACACAGACAGTTGCCCAAGGTTGGAATTGAACCTGGCTAACCACTGAGCCACCGTGCTGAGTGATTTGGATGAAAATTGGGTGGGGGGATGGGGTTGGATGTTAGGCAAATTTACACATGATAGTTGTAGAGTGTTTAACGGTGAAGTTGTATGTTACAGAAAGATATAAATGGATTGGTTAGATGGGTCGACCAGTGACAGATGGTACTTAACCCTGATAAGTGTGAGATGATGCACTTTGGAAGAAGAAACAAGATGAGGGAGTATTTAATGAATCGCAGGACACTGAGTAGTTTAGAGGAACAGAGGATCTTGGGGTAATCATTCAAATATCCCTGAAGTCAGCAGAGCACATGAATAGGGTTGTGAAGAAGGGATATGGGACACTTGCCTTCATCAGTCATAGCAGAAAGCTATGAGCAGGGAGGTAAAGTTGGAGTAGTACAGAACCATAGTTAGGCCACAGCTGGAGTAGTGTGTGCAGTTTTGATTATGGGATGTGATAACAGTGGGGGGGAGGAGGGGGGGTTGCACAGAGGAGGTTCATCAGGATGTTGCCTGGGATGGAGAAACTGGGCAAGGAGAGACTAGATAGGCCTGGAGAAGACTGTGGAGGGACATGGTTGAGGCATATAAGGTTATGAGAGGTATGGACAGGATGAATACAGAGCAGCTATTCCCTTAGATTGAGGGGTCAATCAAGAGAGGCCATAGTTTTACGGTAAATGGCAGGAGATTCAAAGGGCATTTGGGGAAAAATGTTTTCACTCAACAGGTGGTTGGAATCTGGATTGTACTGCTTGGGAATGTAGTAGAGGATGGACACCTTACAACCTTTAAAAATATTTGGATAAGCACTTTAAATATCATGACATTCAAGGATATGAGACAAGAACAGGAAATTGGGGTTAGCGCATATTTAGTGGTAGTTATGTCGGTGCAGACTCGATGGGCTGAACATTCTTTTCTGTGCTGTACGGGTCTGAGTCTATTACTAATTAAAAATTTGTCTGTCTCCTTTTTAAATTTACTTAATTTCCCAGCATACACCATATTTTGATGGTGTGAATTCCTCAGATTCATGACCCTTTGAGAGAAGAATTTATCTTCGTCGGTTTTAAATCTGCTAGCCCTTATTATAATACTATGACCTCATTCTGGATTGCCCCACATGTGGAACCATCCTCTCTACAACTTTGGGAATCCTCTTTTTATCCCATATACCTCATTAAGATTTCCTCTAATTCTTCTAAACTCCAGAGATTGGTAGGCTTAAATGACTGAATTGCTCTTCTCAAGAAGACTATTGTGAACCTGCCTCCAATGCAACTAAATCCCTCCTCGGGAAAAAGGTTCAAAAGTGTGTACAATACACAAGAGTGGTCTCACTAATGCTTCTACCGTGACAACAACACTTTTACACTCTATTTCCTTAGCAATAAATGTCAAATTCTGTTTGTATCCTTTACCTGCTGTAAGCACTCTGAAATTTCTCTCCATTCAGGTATAAGTTGCCTTTGTATTCCTCTAACTAAAATGGATAACCTCACTTTAAATGCTGTGCTGACACCTCTTTTATAACATACTCTAACATTTACCAAATGACAGATGTTAAGCGAATGGGCTTATCGTTACCTTTTTTTTGTCTCCTTCCCTTTATAAATAAAGGTGTTACAGTGACAGTTTTCCAGCCCTCTGGATCTGGTCCAGAATCTAATGATTCCTGAAAATTACTCCCAGTGCATCCATGATCTCAGCAGCTATGTCCTTTAATAACCTGCATTCAGGAACTTAAGTCTTTATTCCCATTAGTTTCTTTGGCAATTTTTCTCATGTGATAGTTATTGTTTTATTTCCTCTCCTCATTTTGCCCCTTGACTTAATCATTTTGGCATGGTATTCAAATGATAAATGATGCAAAATATTTGTTCAATTCCTCTGCCATTTCCTGGTTCCCATTTATTATTTCCTGAACCTCATTCTCTGAGGGGTCATGTTCATTTTGGCTTCTCTCTTCCTCTTTATGTTTTTAAGAAGCTCTTGCTGCCCATTTTGATATTAGTTGCGAGTTTATCTTCTTCCTCTTCACTATTTCTTTGGTTGACTTTTGTTATTTTTAAAAATGTTCCCAAGCATCTGCCTTACCTCCTGTATTTGCAAAATTGTATGCTTTTTTTCTTTTAATTTGATGCTATCCTTAACTTCTCTCATTAAGTATGGTTTGCTTATCCCGTTCCAGGTATATACCTTTGCTGTGAACCAAGACCTCTTTTCTTAACCATTTGCTATTGAACTCTCTTTCCTGCTAAACTCCTTTTCCAGTCCACTCCAGCCAGCTCTGCCCTCATTCCTTTGTAAAATCCCTTACTTAAACTTAGCACAATTGTTTCTCACCCATATTCCTCCCTCTCAAAACTAAGTGCTAAATTCACTGTTTCCTAGGGGATATTTTACTTTGCCATCATGTATTAAAACTGCCTCATTACACATCAGCAGGTGGCTATAGGATGTGTTGAAAATGGTACAAGAATAGTTCAGGTGCTTGTTTTTGACTGCCACAGATCTCGTGGGCTGAACGGCCACTTTCTGTATTGCAGACCTCTGTGAATCTATCTGAAGTAGCCTGATCCCTGTTGGACACACACAACATATTGTTCCAGGAAAATGACCTGAACATAAGAGTTCTCTAAATATTACCAATTTGACGTTACCAATCTACATGGAGATTAAAGTCACCCATGATTGGAGAGAGCATTAACTAATTTACAAGCTTGGTTTCAGGAATGAAAAATTTCAGTTTTGAGGATAAACAGAAGAAGCTGGAACTATCCTTCTTGGAAGGAAGCATGCTGAGATGATTTGATTGAGGTTTTCAAAATTATGAATGGGCTGGATAGGTTAGATAGGCGAGCTGTACCTGCTTGTAAAAGGAACAAGAACAGGATAGTATAGATTTAAATTGATGTGCAAAAGAAGCAAGATGTAAGTAAAAACATTTTTCATCAGCAAATGGTTAGGGTATGGAGAGTCTAGAACCAGAGGATGTAATCTCAGAATAAGGAGTCACCCACTTAGGACATGGATGAGGAGGGATTTCATCTTTCAAAGGATAGTGAATCTGTGGAATTATCTACCAAAGAGGACCACAGAGGCTGGTTTGTTAAATATATTCAAAGCTGACACAGACAGATATTTAATCTGTAAAGGATTCAAGGGTTATGGGGAAAATGCTTCAAAGTGTTCAGAATGATCAGATCAGCCATGATTTCACTGAATAGCAGATTTGACAGGCTTAGTGGCCTACCTCTGTTCCTACATATTGTATTCTTATTGCAGAACTAAAAATGCAATTAACTGGGTCAAGCTAATAATTAAATTTCATTGAAAGGTACTCCAGTTTATAGAATTGCAGTTTCAGAAACTCTATGCACAAAACAAGGTATGTAAAGTATTATAAAGATAAAATGCCATAGATATACAGGATTATTGGGCTTCTCTTCTATTGGACAGCGATGACTACTGGTGGTTTAATCTGAGGATCACCATACATCAGGTGAGGAAAGACAAAATTATAAACTAAGCTGCTGCATCAATTTTTACATTTCTTATTTTCACTTTCATTTGTATCTCATTTTCAAAAATATACAAGCAACTTATTCAATGTGCTGCTGTAGCCTTTTGATATCCTGCCCAATCTTCTTACCCTACACTCGACAAAGTGCTTCAAGAGTGCAATCTGATCCAGTCTGTCCTCATCTAATATTCATACTCATGTACTTCCAGAGGTTTACTGGTTAGCAATCAAAAGTGTGAAGCTTGGCTGACTTGCACAATTTGCTTGGGATACTGATGGCAAACGTAGTGCTCCTCCAATCCTGTTTCCGATAAGCAAATTTTGCATGAACCTTTATGTGTGTCTGGTGTCCTTGATTTGTATAGTCTACTGCCAATGGATTAAGCTTTTATCCATTATGCCATTGGTGACAAGGAATGGATGATTAAATTTAATAATTATCATATGCTCATGTTTTTCATTCTTTTTCTCCTGTTATTTTACTAATTTCTTCTACTTTTGTCTGCCTTGGTGTGGTAATTGTCAAAATAAATTATAAATGACAGAAGAAAGGATTGGTTTTGTTCAAGACATTATCACTGGGTATTATCTGCCAGAACAGTTTCAAGACGATCCAACCCAATCCGTGGACCCAGACATTATGATTGTAAACCATAAGAGCATGAGCATAATTAGCAGGTGAGCAGATTGATTGTTATGGAGTAATATATTTCAGTTATTTATGATTGTTCTACTAAAATAACAGAGGATACTGGATAAAAATTCAAGATGGTGATGGAGTCCAAGACTCATCCAATCCATCCACTTGTCCTTTTTTCAACTTATCATCAGTGGTGGTGAGGTGTCCACTACGTCGGAGGCACGTTTGTGTTCTGGCAGTGGCAGCGGTGGAGGGGGGTGAGTTTATGCCTCGTGCTCAGTGTGGGATCTGGCAGCATTGCTGATGGCTGTTTTGACATGGTGGGCCCAGTGTCAAGTTTGGGCCTAGTTCTGAAGCCAGCAGTTTCAGCTGCATTGCTGATTTTGGCCCAGTGTGGACTCATTGTGGTGATGTTGGTGGAGGCAAGATGATGTCATGGTTCCAGCTGTGCAGTGAACGGACATGAGGCTGGCCGGCTTCTTTATACTGTTGGTCTTTGACCTTATTTCTTTTTTTTTTAACCTTTATATTCTATGTCTTGGTTTATTTTCTGTGTTTTTATGATGGTGCTGGATAGTAGTGACATTATACAACACCTTTCACTGTATTTGTAACAAATACATGTAACAAGTACAGAAATCAATAAGTATCGAAGGAGAAAATCATTACAGTAAGACAGTAAGATTAGGACAGTATGACTATTCAGAATGCTCTTCAAAAGAGCTAGTGCATTTTGGATAGGTTGAATGGCCTCCTTCTGTATTACTCTATGGCAGAGGTTTTTTAGACAGTGTCACTCCATGTAGTCTTCTGATACTGCACATGCGTGGAAATTTGCATGCATTGAAGATGGAAAATCCACTTATTATGCAGTCTGCTTGCACACGTGCAGGCTCAAACATTTGGTCTGAGTATATGCAATGATCAAAGATTGTATTTCTGTGATGAAAATAGACTTGCAACTGTTGAATAATTGTTGAAATGGCCTGTTTGTCTGGATATATTTCCATGTTAACATAGATCTTAAGTTGAATAGTTTTGGAATTTCTTTATCGTTAAGCCACTGATCTGAGTTTTAGAATAGATTCTAAGTTTTATTCTTGTTGTATGCACTATGTTGTAAATCGCTTTTGGCCGCAATCATAGTAAATACAAGTAAATGTGATATTTATGAGCAATCAATTCCGCTGAAAAAAATGTGTGTGCTGTGAAACTGTTTGTCTGATTTGAAGTATTCCTTGATACTGAAAAGATTCGGAATCATTGTTCAAAGATACTCTTCTGAAGCTGAATTTTGGTTCCACAATTATCAGCAATCATAATGTCAGGAGTGGGAAACCCTGATGACACAGCTAAAGATGGTTTGGTTATTGCATAATTTATTGTATGTATGTAATTAGTTTCAATTTTGCTCCTTTGTGCAATACTGCTGTAGTGAGCAAGTAGTTTTTTTAAATCTTTGGATTGACATTCAGCTCAAATATCAATGTCTGAATATTTACCAGTTGGATGATTCTGAAAAAATGAGAGCTAAACATCAGAGCAGATGTTGACAAACTGGTGTTTATTTATAACATTACTGATAACTCCTACTTTTATTCCTTTGTGGGAAGAATCACATAATTTGAGGTAAAAAGTAGCTGTAGTTTGGAAGGTAGCAAATGTTACCCACTAATTAAGAAGAGAGTGAGAGAATAAACAGGAAACTACAGTGTTAGTTGTACATGTAGTATGGAAAATGTTTGAAACAATTAATGAATATTGAAATAAACAGACATCTGGTTGGTAATGATCTGATTAGACATAGTGAGCATGGATTTACAAATGGGAGATTATGTTTGAAGAATCTGTGGAGTTTCTTTGAAGATGTTATGTAAAAAATGATAGCGAACTGATGAATATAGTAGACTTACACGTTAAGGAGGATTTTACTGAAGTCTCCCACAGGAGGCTGTTTAGAAAGATTAAAGTGTATGGAATAGGAGGAAATGTACAGGTTTGGATAAATGATTGGCTATTGTGATTGTGATCCTGAACCCGCTGCCAACCTTCCTTGCCAGAGGAGTTAAGGGTTCTGCTGGAGGACCTCCTCTATTTGGGAGTCTACCTTAGCCTTACTGAGGAATCTTAGCTTAAGAATTGGCAGGAGCTGGAGACCAAAGTCTTGACTTGCCTAGGCAGCTGAACAGAATGCTCCGATTATTATCTTACAAGAACCAACTGCAGGTCATTAACCAGCTGGCAGCCTCAGTGTTCTGGTACTGGTCGCTTTGACTCCTCCCAGACTTTCTCACAAAAATCCAGAGGCTCTTGGCTTGGACTGAATTTCACATTGGCCATAGGGTCCTGAACCATCCTCAGGGGGTCTGTACCCCAAAACCTGAGCCATCATTTGGAAATACACTTCTTGTCCTTCCACCTCACAAACAGGGCTTTTTTTTTTGTACAGGCTGCTGTTGCAAACCATCCACTTCGACTCCTTCATTGACACCTGGACATGCTTTGGCATGCTTACTTACTGCCAGGCAGTGGTGAATCCCCAGTGCAGGGCTTTTTATGTGGGAATGTTCCCACTTTCTATTGGGGACCTGGGTGGAGGATATTGCATGCAGCAATCTCATGCAACCACAGATTACAGCAATTCACAAACTCCCAGCCCAACTGTCTATTTTGCAGTGCTGTGTAGTCCATGAACAATGTATATGGTGGTTGTGAGTGACTGCGCTCTCTTTTTAATTGTTTGAAAAATCTTTTGTTGTGCTTTCGATCACATTTAAGCTTGGAACAAGAGATGCACTGGATCGCGGCAGAGCTTCTGAGTCTCCCCATTGAGGAGGGCGGTCAGTCTCTGGTGTGCCTGTGCTCCAGGTGGCGACTTTCCACCTTCGGACTCTGCAATATTATCTTTATATTGAGCGTCCTCCCGCTGGTGCGTCCTGGCAATGTATATCTTCTGCCAGGTGCACTACTCAATTATGACATGGATCTTTCATTCATTGACCACAAGAATCTTCAGGTTTCCTTCAGAATGCTGCCTGTCTTTAATGTCTGGAATATGGTCAATTCGTGCTAGGACTTTCTGCCATTAGGAGTACAGCGATTGTCAGAGAGCTGCTACTCATGAATTCGCACCTCCATCAGCCCAGGCTCGTGTGGTTGACAGAGGGGAGACCACGGCTGTGAGGGTGACTGGAATTGAAACATGATGGGTGGGTTGGATGTTGCTGCAGGAATTAACAAACAGGGCAGAGGGGAACACCCAACTCATGGACAATGTCATCCTTTGCCTGAAAAGGGCGGTACTTGGACCCAATGTCATACACCGATTGAAGGATTCTCAGATGTATGGTGGAATCCCATCTGCACATACCCCTGCTTGGACAGATATCACTTTGAACCTCCCTCAGGAACTTGAGCTGTATTTTGGAAATACACTTTGTGTCCTTCTGCCCCACAAAAGAGGTGCTTTTTTGCACAGGTTGCTGCTGCTCATCATCCACTTTGACTCATTCGGCCTCCACCTGGACATGCCTTGGCATGCTTATGAACAGCCAGGCGGAGTAGATCTGTCATGCATTGCTCTCAATGCTGGAGTGCTTCCACTTTCCTTTGGGGATCTGAGTGGAGGGTGTTGCACAAGGCAGTCCTGTGCAATCACAGACTGTGGCAATACATGGATTCCCTGCAGTGTTATGGAGTCTGGATCATATATCAGTTAGTTGTGGGCTATTACACTCCTTTTTTAGTTGTTTGAAAAATCTTTTTGTTGTGATTTTGGTTGCATTTCAGCTCCATACCCTTGATCTTTGAGCATCTGGTGCATAGGAGTGTAAGCAAGTCAGACGACCTTGTTGTCGATTGGTCCTGGGCCTGGTCAAACGAGCTATTAAGAGGTCCAGGCAGTGGGCTATGCAGGGAGTTGTTTCTGCTGACTACCTGCTCCTCTTCCGCAACTGTGTTCATGCGCTGGTTTCCTTGGAGAAGGAGCATATATTGTCCACGAATACTTCTGATACATTTAGAGAGAGGTGGACACCGAAAGGGATACAGTGCTTTATCTCCCTCTCCAACTCTATTTTAATTTACCCCCTTTCTGCTATCCCTACCTCCACTCATCTTTTGATGATTTGCATTGTCCTTCTCAAGCTTTGTAAGTAAATATACAATTGGCTATGAGTGGAATTGAGTACTGGTGGCAATGAGTATAGATGAAAGAAAAAAAATGTCATAGTAATTTGGTGATGGGAAAAAAAATGTCAGTCATATCTAAAAACACTTCTGGATATTTAAAAAAAAGAGAAGTAAGCTTAGTGGAAATCAGCTTGTTCTGGCTGGCAATGACTTTGCCTGGGTTGGCAACAGGCTGTTTGGCATTGACACTCGGATTTGTTTGTGACCACCAAATACAGAGGAATGCTTGAGAAAGTACTCAATGGCAATACAGCATGTAATCTCAGATTTAAAATAGTATTAGTACTGGGGATTTTTCCCAGTCCTTTGGACACTTGAACAGGGGGACCTTTCACAATCAGACTGGGACTCATGAGACTAGGGCCATGGACTTTCACCATCATCATGGACTGGTGCTGTGGAAACTGAGGTAGAGCTCCAAGGTTCCAACTATCATCCAGGAATCCCTGACTAGCAGAAGATATGAGACTTGCTCGTTGAATATATCTAAAGTAGTTTAAGCCAATAGATTCACTCATTGGTTTGCATAAATTTAAATTTGATACAAAGCAATTTATATGCTTAATCTAAGTGCACATCATCTTTTATTATATTTATGAGGAGGTTGTGACAGTATTATTACTAGATTGTTAATCCAGAGACCCAGGCAATGTATTGGTGACCTGGGTTTAAATACCACCATGAATGTAACAAACAAATCTGTAATTAAGAGTCTAATGATTGCCATGAAACAATTGTCGATTGTCAGAAAAACAGACAAAAAAAAGTGATGTGGCATACTCTGTCCAGACTTTGCTGGTGGTGAGAAGGGCTCTGCCTGTGAGATCATTTATGCACGCCCGGACTCTCTGCCGCACCGCACGCTGCCCTCGAAGCGGCTGCGGGGGGGACGAGACTGTCACACACTTCCTTCTGGAATGTGCCTATGCAGAGGAAGTCTGGAGAGAAATGCAGTGGTGTCTGTCGAGATTCGTCCTGAGCAGCGCCGTGACACGGGACTCCGTGCTCTACGGCCTGTTCCCCGGGACGCACACCGAGACGAACATCAACTGTGCCTGGAGGATCATCAACTCGGTGAAGGACGCTCTCTGGGTGGTCCGAAACCTGTTGATCTTCCAGCTGAAGGAGTTGACCCCGACTGAGTGTTGCAGATTGGCACATTCCAAGGTCCAGGACTACGTGTTGAGGGACGCGCTGAAGCTTGGGGCAGCTGCCGCCAAGGCGCGGTGGGGAAAGACCACCATGTAACATCTGCCTGCCTAAGAAGAACAGGGGGCCCATGCAGTCATTTGGGCTCCGCTGGCGTCTCAGCTCAATGTAATCGCACCAACCTGTGAATACGAATGATTACCCTGTTTCGATACGGAAAGAAATGGAATGTGTACAGAATGATGACATGTCCAATTGTATAGATT
Organism: Chiloscyllium plagiosum; assembly: GCF_004010195.1. Taxonomy (NCBI): domain Eukaryota; kingdom Metazoa; phylum Chordata; class Chondrichthyes; order Orectolobiformes; family Hemiscylliidae; genus Chiloscyllium; species Chiloscyllium plagiosum. The sequence goes on from NC_057712.1 coordinate 130,749,991, forward strand.
AAATATATATGAATAAAGTATATTTTTGAAATTAAAAAAAATACTCTGTCCAGACTTTACTTGAGGGACCAGCCCTGATTGGTCCAAGCAGTGGAACCATATCTTCAACTACAGTTTGCTTTGCAACTGTCCTGTTTGAGACATGGGTGGCATTAAACCTACACTCCATACTCATCAGGAGGTTGAGAAATGGTGTCATAACTCAAAGTCACATGGGTATTCCATGACCTCCAGTTACCAACCTTGTTTAATTCACTGCCAAATGTTTTCCAGGTATGGTCACCTTAAAGAAGTTCTGATCTTTCAGATTAGCAGCCCTGAAAGGTAGCTGGACTCAAAACCACCAAATATGTGAGAATACTCCAGAATGTACAAGTTGTGGCAGCTGCCAGGTTAGGAGACACACATCTCTTGCAACTGGTAATGGTGATCACAGATCATCTGGACATTAATTGAGTGGTACCCATTTCTGTTAATGAACTCCTCTCATTGCCATGTGTGTACATAGTCAATGGCACTCTGCACTTGGGGAAATCCAGCTACGTTTCCAAATCTAACTGCTCAACTGCAGCACTGACCTAGTCTTTGGGATGCAAAATGAAATTGTGTGAGTTTACACAGATGGTATCATTCACTGTCCTAAGGCATTTGTGGGTGTATGACAGAGAGGTCTCACAAAGATCACCTTTCTCTCCCTGGAAGAGCCAGTCACAGGGAAATTCAGCGCTGCAATGAGCTTCACAGCAACTGAGAGACAATGGCCTCCCACTCCAGCATGCCTCAGGTCCTACTCCAGCATCTGACGCAATTGTGTCACCATGTCCCGTGACACATGGAGCCTGCATTGTCACTGTGTCTTGCTCATACCTAGGATGAAATAGAATCTGGGCTGAAAATCTCTGGGCCTCCTCAGCATTCGATGTATCCTGTGGGGATCAGCAGCTGTGACATTGCCTTGATGGGTATTTCTCATTTTCCATGCCAGCCTACTAATGCTCCTGAGCTTGCCGTTGGTCCTGCTGGTCCTTAGGTAGGCAGGCATAGTGGCCAACATGTCACTACATGCAGGATGCATCATTTTTGGTAGAAAGGACCTAAGTTCGGCACAGTGGAGAGGGTTTTTAGACTGCAGAACAGTCATTGGTGGCATCCCTTCCAGATGAGTGCTGATTGCACTTTACCATATGGGTGACACATGGAAAATATGGTTATGTCTGCAGTGGACATCCACATTCTGCCTCAGCATGTGAAGTAAGAACAACATTGGTACTAATGTGTTAACGCTATAACATTTAAAGCCTGTTAATCCTACTCGAGTTGCAGGTAGATAGGATAGTGAAGAAGGCGTTTGGTATGCTTTCCTTTATTGGTCAGAGTATTGAGTACAGGAGTTGGGAGATTATGTTGCGACTGTACAGGACATTCGTTAGGCCACTGTTGGAATATTGTGTGCAATTCTGGTCTCGTTCCTATCGGAAAGATGTTGTGAAACTTGAAAGGGTTCAGAAAAGATTTACAAGGATGATGCCAGGGTTGGAGGATTTGAGCTATAGGGAGAGGTTGAATAGTTTAGGGCTGTTTTCCCTGGAGCATCGGATGCTGAGGGGTACCTTATAGAGGTTTACAAAATCATGAGAGGTATGGATAGGATAAAAGACAAAGTCTTTTCCCTGGGGTGGGGGAGTCCAGAACTAGAGGGCATAGGTTTAGGGTGAGAGGGGAAAGATATAAAAGAGACCTAAAGGCAATTTTTTCACACAAAGAATGGTACGTGGATAGAATGAGCTGCTAGAGGAAGTGGTGGAGGCTGGTACAAATGCAACATTGAAAAGGCATCTGGATGGGTATATGAATAGGATGGGTTTAGAGGGATATGGACCAGGTGCTGGGAGGTGGGATATCTGGTCGGCATGGAGGAATTGGACCGAAGGGTCTGTTTCCGTGCTGTACATCCTTATGACTCTGTGACATTACTGTACTTGCTTTTGAGTTAAAATTTTATAAATGTGCTATATGTGTGTAAGTCTACTTGTTATATTTTTAAAGTTATTGTAAAGAAACCTTCAATGTGAAGCTTCCAACAAACAGGAAAGTGTGGTGAAATCCCTTTTTATGGCAATCATACACTTGCTTCCTTCATCAAATAGATCGATTTTGCCTTGGACAGTGTTGAGCTTCTTGAGTGTTGTATAAGAGATTCCTGATGAAGGGCTTTTGCCCGATACGTCGATTTTCCTGCTCCTCGGATGCTGCCTGAATCTGGTTTCCAGCATCTGGAGTCCTTGTTTTTACCTAGCTGAGTGTTGTATAAGCAATGCTTATCCAGAAAAGTGAGGAGTATTTAGTCACATTTGTCTCTTGCAGATGGCAAATAGGCATTAGGAAGTCAGTATGTTAAATACTTACCACAGATTTTCTAACTTCTAACCTGCAGTTGTAATCATTGGCTGGACCAGTTCAGTTTCTGTTCAATGGTGAGCCCTAGGATGTTGATGATGGGGAATTCAGAGATCATTGAATATCAAACAAAAAATATTTAGATTGTCTCTTGATGGGAATGGTTATTGTGTGAATAAATGTTACTTGCCACTTACCAGCCTACACATGAATGTTGCCTGGGTCGTGCTGAATGTAGGCACGGACAGTTTTATTACCTTCAGAAATGTGAATAAAGCTGGACAATGTGCAATTATCAGTGAACATCGCCTTTTCTGAACTTGTGGTGGAAGGGAGGTTTCGATGACTCATGATTATAGATGAAGCAAGGTGTTAGGCCCAGGACACTAAACCGACAAACATTTGCTGTAATGTTCTGGGGCTGAAATTACTGACTTCCACCTACTATAAACATCCTCTTTTGTCCGAGCTATAACCAGTGGAGAGTTTTTTCTTATTCTCAATAATCTGATTTTATTTAGGCTCCTTCACAGAATCACAAAATTATTACAGCTTAGAAGAAAGTCACTTGGTTCATCATAGCCATATCAGCTCTCCGACTGGCATTAAATGAAATGTTAATTCTCCTGCCTTCTCCATCAAACCCTGCACATTTAAAATTTTTTGATAACAATCCAGTTCCCTTTTGAATGCCTTGATTGAAGTTTCCTTGATCACACTGTCAAGCCTTAACCATTCCAGGCCCTAATCATCGTTCACATTTCAGACCCGAATCATTTCTGTATGAAGAGCTTTCTCTCATTTGGTTTCAACTTCTTTTGCCAACTAATTTAAATCTGTGACCTCTTGTTCTTGATGCTTTCATGAATGAGTAGTGTTACTGACTAATAATTCAGAAGCCTAGCCTAATACCCTGGAGTTATGGTTCAGATTTCACCATGGCAGCTGGTGGAATTTAAATTCAAAGAATAAAATCTAGAATTTAAAGCTTCTGAGAAATTTCTCTCTTTTGTCATCCAGGAAGCTAGCTTTGTTTGTGCTACCCTTCTCTTCTAAGGGAATATATCTTGACTGTACACATAGTTTTTTGTTGGACGGTAATCCACTGTTCATCTTCCACTCTTCACTGCCAAACTTTGGCTTCATTTTTTTTAAGTTGAAACTTTATTGCTGGAACAGCACAGCAGGTCAGGCAGCATCCAGGGAACAGGAGATTCGACGTTTCGGGCACAGGCCCTTCTTCAGGAATTCCTGAAGAAGGGCCTGTGCCCGAAACGTCGAATCTCCTGTTCCCTGGATGCTGCCTGACCTGCTGTGCTGTTCCAGCAATAAAGTTTCAACTTTGATCTCCAGCATCTGCAGACCTCACTTTCTCCTCTTCATTTTTTTTAAACCGAGGTTCAGTCTTAGCCTACTGAAGATAGTTTCCCCCAGTTTATTAATCTGCAGTCACCTAAACCTCATGATTCAATGGCCACTGTCCCTTAATTATTCTCTAACTGATACTTTCTCACTTCATTACAAAGAACTAAACCTAGCAATGCCTCTTTTCTCATTGGAATGGAAACATATTGCTGAAAAAAAAATCCCTGAACGAACACGAGGGACTCTTTTCCCTCTCTGCCTTTTAAACTATTTTTTCAGTCTATATTTGGAAAATTAAAGACCCCATTGTGGGTGGTAGCATGTAGGTATCTGAGCAGCTTGGGCTTTGGAGAGATGTGTGGTAGAATTGGACAAGTAATTGATGAAGCCCATTTGGACTTCGGCAGCATTGCGCACCATCTTTTATGCTTTTCACAAGTGGTATGGTGAGTTTCTTACTAGGCAACAGCAAGTTACCAATTGAGAAGGATTGTTGCTTGTTTTTTAATGGCCTAACTCACCTCATTAATAGAGTCATAGAGATGTACAGCATGGAAACAGACCCTTTGGTCCAACCCGTCCATGCCGACCAGATATCCCAACCCAATCTAGTCCCACCTGCCAGCACCTGTCCCATATCCCTCCAAACCCTTCCTATTCATATACCCATTCAAATGCCTTCTAAATGTTGCAATTGTACCAGCCTCCACCACTTCCTCTGGCAGCTCATTCCATACACATACCAACCTCTGTGTGAAAAGGTTCCCCCTTAGGTCTCTTTAATATCTTTCCCCTCTCACCCTAAACCTATGCCCTCTAGTTCTGGTCTCCCCAACCTCTCATAATTTTGTAAACCTCTATAAGGTCACCCCTCAACCTTCGACGCTCCAGGGAAAACAGCCCCAGCCTGTTCAGCCTCTCTTTATAGCTCAAATCCTCCAACCTTGGCAACATCCTTGTAAATCCTTTCTGAACCCTTTCAAGTTTCACAACATCTTTCTGATAGGAAGGAGACCAGAATATACCAAGCGCCTTCTTCACTATCCTATCTACTTGCGACTCCACTTTCAAGGAGCAATGAACTTGCAGTCCAAGGTCTCTGTTCAGCAACACTCCCTAGGACCTTACCATTAAGTGTATAAGTCCTGCTAAGATTTGCTTTCCCAAAATGCAGCGCCTCGCATTTATCTGAATTAAACTCCATCTGTCACTTTCCAGCCCATTGGCCCATCTGGTCAAGATCCTGTTGTAATTTGAGGTAACTTTCTTCGCTGTCCACTACACCCCCAATTTTGGTGTCATCTGCAATCTTACTATCTGTACCTCTCATGCTCACATCCAAATCATTTATGTATATGACAAAATATAGAGGACCCAGCACCGATCCTTGTGGCACTCCACTAACAGGCCTCCAGTCTGAAAAGCAACCCTCCACCAGCATCCTCTGCCTTCTACTTTTGAGCCAGTTCTGTATCCTATACAGCCTTCCATCTTACCAAACTCACCAAACAACCTAGAAGTCGAGAAAATTCCACAGGGAAATCAGAGTGGTTACATGGTGAATTCAGCGTGCCACTTCTTAAAAGATATTAATTCATGGGATGGTGGGCATCACTGACTGGGCTAGCATTTATTGACCATCCCTAGCTGCCCTTGAGATGATGGTAAGCTGCCTTCTTGAACTGCTGAAATTCATTTGCTATAGCTACACTAATAATGCTGTCAGAGAGGTAGTTCCAGGGTTTTGACACAGTAACAGTGAAGTAAGGTTGCTATATTTCCAAGTTAAAATGGTGTGTGGCTTGGAGGGGAAATTGAAGGTGGCAGTGTTCCCATATATCTGCTGCTCTTGTCCTTCTTGATACTAGTGGTTTTGAATTTGGAAGGTATTATCTCAAAAGCCTTGCAGAATTTCTGCAGTGCACCATGTAGATCGGACCTTTGATGGTGGAGGGAACGATGATGTATGGATATATTGCCAATCAAGCAGACTTTAAAATTCTGGATGGTGTCAAGGTTCTTGACTGTTGTTGGAGCTGCATCCATTCATGCAAGTGGGGATTATTCCATCACATGCTTGATTTGTGCCGTGTAGATGGTTGTCAGGCTTTGGGGAGTCAGGAGATGACTTACCCCTGCACAATTCCTGGTACTTGAGTGGTGCAAATGCTACTTGACATTTATTAGTCGAAACCTGGACATTTACAGTCTTGCGGGATTTGGACATGGACTGCTTCAGTGTTTGAGGAGTCACAAATGGCGTATTGTACAGTCATCAGTGATCATCCCCTTCCGACCTTATGTGTAGGGAAAGTCATTGCTGAAACAGGTGCAGATGGTTGGGTCTTGGACACTATCCTGAGGAACTCCTGCAGAGTTAAACTGAACTTGAGTTGCACTCATTGGCCTCCAACAACCACATCATATTAGTTTCTGTCAGGTATGACTCCGACCAGCTGGAGATCACAGTGGGTCAGACAACATGAATCTTCATCAGATCGTTCTAGACTCGAAATTTTATCTTGGTGTCCGCCCATGGATGCTGTCTGATCCACTATGATCTCCATAAGACATAGGAGCAGAAATAAGCTAGTTGGCCAATTGAATCTGCTCCACCATTCAATCATGGCTAATATGATTCTCAAGCGCACTCTCCCACTTTCTGCCCATAACCTTTGATCCCCTTGACAATCAAGAACCTATCTCTGTCTTAAATATACTCAATGACCTGGCCTCCACAGCCTTCTGTGGCAATGAATTCCATAGATTCACTACACTCTGACTGAAGAAGTTTCTCCTCACCTCCATTCTAAAAGGTCTTCCCTTCACTCTAAGGCTATATCCTTGGGTCCTAGTCTCTCCTACTAATAGAAACATCTTCCCAATATCCACTCTGTCCAGGCCATTTAGTACTCTCTAAGTTTCACTTAGATCTCCCCTCAACCTTTTAAACTCCATCGAGTATAGATTCAGAGTCCTCAAACCTTCCTCATTATGGTAAGCATTTCATTCCTGGGATCACTTTCGTGAACCTTCCATGGTCCTGCTCCAGGGCCAGTACATCCTTCCTAAGGCCCAGAATTGCTCATAATACTCTCAATGTGGTCTGACCAGAGCCTTAAAAACCCTCAGAAGTCCTTCCCTGCTTTTATATTCCAGTCCTCTCGAAATAAATGCCAACATTATATTTGCCTTCCTAACTACCAACTCAAACTGCAAGTTGACCTTAAGAGAATCCTGGATTAGCACTCCCAAGTTCCTTTGCACTTCAGACTTCTGAATTTTCTCCCCATATTGTATTCTATCTGCCACTTCTTTGCCTACTTGCCCAACCTGTCTAATTCCTTCTGTAGCCTCCCTCCCCTCCCCCCCCCAATACCTGTCGCTCCACCTACCTTTGTATCATTTGCAAACATAGCCAGAATGTCTTCAGTTCCTTCATCTATATCATTAATGTATAAAGCGAAATGTTGTGGTCCCAACATTGACATTTACGGAACACCACAAATCACCAGCTGCCATCCTGAGAAGGGCTCTTTTATCATTACTCTCTGTTTTCTGGCATACAGCCAATCTTGTATCCATCTTGCCTCTAACACTATGGGCTATTGTCTGACTCAACAGCCTCCTGTGCAGCACCCTGTGAAAAGCCTTCTGGAAGTCCGGATAGATAACGTCGATTGGCTCTCCTTGGTCTAATCTGCTCATTGCCTCCTCAAAGAATTATAACAGATTTATCAGGCATAACCTTCTCTTGATGAAACCATGCTGACTTTGCATTATTTTATCGTGCACTTCCAAGTATTCAGAAATCTCATCCTTCACAATGGACTCCAAGATCTTACCAACAACCATGTCAGGCTAATTGACCTGTAAGTTCTTGTCTTTTACCTTCCTCCCCTCTTAAACAGATGGTTAACATGAGTGATTTTCCAGTCCTCTGGATCCTCCTGGACTCCAGCGATTCCGGAAAGGTCATCACTAATGCCTCCACTATCTCTTCACCTGTCTCCTTCAGAACGCTGTGGTGTAGTCCATCTTGTCCTGGTAATTTATCCACCTTCAGACGTTTCAGTTTTTCTAGCACCTTCTCCTAAATGATGGCCACCATACCCACCTCTACCCCTTGACGCCCTTGAATTTTTGAGATGTTACTTGTGTCTTTCACCATGAAGACTGACACAAACTACTTGTTTAGTTCCTCTTGTGCCTCATTACTACTTCTCTAGCATCATTTTCCAGCGGTCCAATGTCCACTTTTGTCTCTCTTTTGCCTTTTATATATCTAAAGAAACTCTTCCAAGCTTTTTTACATTACCGGCTAGCTTCCCCTCAACCTTCTCCCCCCTTATTTCTTTTTTATTTGTCATCTGTTGGTCTTTGTAGACTTCCCAATCCTCTGGTTTTCCAAAGCCCTTCATCGCATTATGCTTTCTTTTTTGCTTTTATGCTGCTCCTGATTTCCTTTGTTAGTCATGGTTGCCTTCCTTCCTTTAGTATGCTTCTTTCTCCTAGGGATGAAGTTTTGCTGTGTCTCCTAAATTACGCCAGAAACTCCTGCTATTGTTGTTCCATTGTCTTTCCTGCTAGGCTCCTCTCCCAGTCAATTCTGGTCATCTCCTCCCTCATCCATCTGCTGTTGCCTTTATTCAACTGTAAATCTCCAACATTTGTTGTTTTCAGTACAGATTCCAGCATCTGCAGTAATTTGCTCCTCCTATGACCCCAACCAGCAATGTATTTTCCCCCGAATTTGCGTTGACTTCAGTTTATTGAGGGCTCTTTGATGCCTCACTGGCAAGTGATTGCTGGGCCTCTTGCTGAAATATGTGTATCATCAATAGTCACAGGTGAGATATTGGTAGACTGGAGGTTGGCTAACATGGTGCCACTATTTAAGAAAGATGGTAAGGACAAGCCAGGGAACTATAGACTGGTGACGTTGGTGATGGGCAAGTTGTTGGAGGGAATCCAGAGGGACAGGATGTATATGTATTTGGAAAAGCAAGAACTGATTAAGGATAGTCAACATGGCTTTGTGCGTGGGAAGTCATGTCTCACAAACTTGAATGAGTTTTTTGAAGAAGTAACAAAGAGGATTGATGAGTGCAGAGCGGTAGACGTGATCTATATGGACTTCAGTAAGGCGTTCGACAAGGTTCCCCATGGGAGACCGGTTAGCAAGGTTAGATCTCATAGAATACAGAGAGAACTAGCCATTTAGATACAGAACTAGCTCGAAGGTAGAAGACAGAGGGTGGTGGTGGAGGGTTGTTTTCCAAAATGTAGTGTCTCAGATTTATCTAAGCTAAACTCCATCTGCCACTCCTCAGCCCCTTGCCCCATCTGACCAAGATCCCTTTGTACCCTGAGGTAATCTCCTTCGCTGTCCACCGCACCTCCAATTTGGGTGTCATCTGCAAATTTACTAACTATACCTGAGCTGAAAATGTGTTGCTGGAAAAGCGCAGCAGGTCAGGCAGCATCCAGGGAACAGGAGAATCGACGTTTCGGACATAAGCCCTTCTCCAGCATCTGCAGTCCTCACTTTCTCCTACTAACTATACCTCCAATGTAAAGTTAAAAAGGCATCTGGTATATGGATACTGTGGAGGGCCATGGGCCAAGTGCTGTGAAATGGGACTGGATTAGGTTAGGATATCTGGTCGGCATGGATGAGTTGGACCGAAGGGTCTATTTCCATGCTGCACATCTTTGTGACTCTATGACTGGTGACAACACCTCCTCCACAATAATCCTCATCACTATTGGCCAGAGCATTGAGTATAGGAGTTGAGAGGTCCTGTTGCGGGTATACCGGACATTGGCTAGGCCACTTTAGGAATACTATGCGCAATTCTGATCTCTCTCCTATAGGAAGGATGTTGTGAAACTTCAAAGGGTTCAGAAAAGATTTACAAGGATGTTGTCAGGGTTGGAGGGTTTGACTGTGTGGCCAAATTTAGCTCTAACTCTGAGAAAATTTATAGTCTTAAATGTTGTCGTTAAACATTTAGAGTAAAATGTAACTTTGAATTATAGAACACATTTTCTGCACATTAGAAAAAAAGTATGGCAAGGAAGGACAAGATAATTAAGAACATTTGCCTTAACATCAGTGAATTTGTACAAACAGGAGACCAAATTATAACATTCATGACTGTTCCTTTCTGAAATAAATAAAATGTTTAATTCTGACCTCGGAACGAAATTCGGTATCAATTAACTTCATAGATAGAAAATTACAGCACAGAACAGGCCCTTTGGCCCACGATGTTGTGCTGAGGATTAATCCTAATGTAAAATAAAATAACTTAACCTACGCACCCCTCAATTCACTGCTATCCACGTGCATATCCAGCAGTTGCTTAAATGTCCCTAATGACTCTGCTTCCACCACCACCGCTGGCAACGCATTCCATGCATTCACAACTTTCTGCATCAAGAACCTACCCCTGACGTCCCCTTTCTCCTAACATCTTAAAACTATGACCCCTCGTGCCAGTCAGTCCTGCCCTGGGGAAAAGTCTCTGGCTATTGACTCTATCCATGCCTCTCATTACCTTGTAAAACTCAATCAGGTCACCTCTCTTCTTCCTTCTCTCCAGAAAGAAACGTCCGAGCTTAGTCAACCTCTCTTCTTAAGGCAAGCCCTCCAGTCCAGGCACCATCCTGGTAAACCTTCTTTGTACCCTCTGCAAAGCATCTGTATCTTTCCTATTGTAGGGCGACCAGAACTGGACACAATATTCCAAGTGTGGTCTCACCATGGACTTGTAGAGCTGTAGCAAAACCTCCTGATTCTTGAACCCAATCCCCCATTAATGAAAGCCAAAACATCATATGTTTTCTTAACAACCCTATCCACTTGGGTGGCAACTTTGAGGGATCTATGTACTTGAACACCAAGATCCCAATGTTCCTCCACACTGCCAAGAATCCTGTCGTTAATCCTATATTCAGCATTTGAGATCGACCTTTCAAAATGCATCAATCTGCATTTATCCAGGTTAAACTCCAACTGCCATTTCTCAGCTCAGCCTGCATCCTGTCTATGTCGCGCTGCAGCCTGCAATAGCCCTCGATATTATCATGGCACCTCCAACCTTTGTGTTATCTGCAAATTTACTAACCCACCCCTCAAACTCCTCATCCAAGTCATTTATAGAAACTACAAAGAGCAGAGGCCCAAGAACAGGGCCCTGCCACTCAACACTGACCTCCAGGCAGAATACTTTCCATCTAAAACTACTCTCTGCCTTCTGTCAGTCAACCAATTCTGAATCCAGACAGCCAAATCTCCCTGTATCCCATACCTCCTGACTTTATGAATGAGCCTACCATGGGGAACCTTATCAAATGCCTTGCTGAAGCCCATATACACCAAATCCACTGCTCAACCTTCGTCTACTTGTCTTGTCTCAAAGAACTCAATAATATTTGTGAGGCATGACCTGCCCTGCAAAAAGCTATGCTGACTGCTTATAATCATGCTATGCTTTTCCAAACAGTCATAAATCCTATCCCTCAGAATTCTTTCCAAAACCTTGCTGACCACAGACGTAAGACTGACTGGTTTATAATTGCCAGGGATTTCCCTATTACCCTTCTTGAAAAGAGGAACAACATTCGCCCCCTTCCAATCCTCTGGTACGACTCCCGTGGATAGTAAGGAAGTAAACATCTTAACCAGCGGCTTAGAAACCTCCTTTCTTGCTTCCTGGAGCAACCTAGGATAAATCTGGTCTGGCCCTGGGGACTTATCAGTCTTAATGTTTGCCAAAATTTCCAACACATCAACTTCATTAATCTTGATCTTTTCAAGTCTCCATCCCAGCTCCTCAAATTTCTCATTCACAACAGGATCTCTTTCCTCAGTGAAAACTGAAGCAAAAATCTCATTTAGGCCTTCTCCGATCTGCTCAGACTCCACACACAAGTTCCCTACGCTACTCCTGATCGGGCCTACTTTCTCCCTGATCATTCTCTTATTCCTCACATGTGAGTAAAATGCCTTTGGGTTCTCCCTAATCCTTCCTGCCAAGCCTTTTTCATGCCCCCTCCTGGCTTTCCTCAGTCCAGTTCTGAGGTCCATTTTAGCAAGCTTGTAATCCTCTAAAGATGTGCTGGATCCTTGCTTCCTCCACCTTACGTAACTGCTTTCTTCCTTTTGATGAGAAGCTCCTCTGTTCTCGTCATCCAAGACTCCTTAATCTTACCCCTTCTTACTTGTCTCAGAGGAACAAATTCGTGCATCACTTGCAACAACTGCTCCTTAAACAGTTTCCACGTCTGCTGTGCCATTTCTGTGGAACAATTGCTCCCAGTCTGTACTTCCTAACTCCTAGGTAAAAATAATGACCACAGTTGCTGGAAACCAGATTCTGGATCAGTGGTGCTGGAAGAGCATAGCAATTAAGGCAGCATCCGATGAGCAGCAAAATCGACGTTTCGGGCAAAAGCCCTTCATCAGGAATAAAGGCAGAGAGCCTGAAGCATGGAGAGATAAGCTAGAGGAGGGTGGGGGTGGGGAGAAAGTAGCATAGAGTACAATAGGTGAGAGGGGGAGGAGATGAAAGTGATAAGTCAGGGAGGAGAGGGTGGAGTGGATAGGTGGAAAGGATCTAGGCAGGTTGGACAAGTCCGGACAGGTCAAGCGGACAGTGTGGAGCTGGAAGTTTGAAACTAGGATGAGGTGGGGGAAGGGGAAATGAGGAAGCTGTT
>NC_057712.1:130762586-130764185 GCF_004010195.1 Chiloscyllium plagiosum
AGTGGATGTGCAGGTAAAACTTTGATGGATGTGGAAGGCTCCTTTAGGGCCTTGGATAGAAGTGAGGGAGGAGGTATGGGCACAGGTTTTACAGTTCCTGCGGTGGTAGGGGAAAGTGCCAGGATGGGAAGGTGGGTCGTAGGGGGACGTGGACCTGACCAGGTAGTCACGGAGGGAACGGTCTTTGCGGAAGGCGGAAAGGGGTGGGGAGGGAAATATATCCCTGGTGGTGGGGTCTTTTTGGAGGTGGCGGAAATGTCAGCGGATGATTTGGTTTGTGCGGAGGTTTGTAGGGTGGAAGGTGAGCACCAGGGGCGTTCTGTCCTTGTTACTGTTGGAGGGGTGGGGTCTGAGGGCGGAGGTGCGGGATGTGGACGAGATGCATTGGAGGGCATCTTTAACCACGTGGGAAGGGAAATTGCAGTCTCTGATAGTGTCATAATTTCCTTTTCCGCAATTAAATATCTTCCGTCGGTAACTGCTCCATTCCCTCTCTAAGGCTATGGTAAACGTGAGGCAGTTGTGATCACTGTCACCAAAGCGTTCTCCCACTGCAAGATCTGACACCTGTCCTGGCTCATGGCCGAGCACCAAATCCAAAATGGCCTCTCCCCTCATGGCCTTGGCTACATAATGAATAAGGAAACCATCCTGAACACACCTGACAAAACCGGCTCCATCCAAACCATCTGCACTAAGGAGGTTCCAGTCGATAGTGGGAAAGTTGAAATCATCCATGACAACAACCCTGATACATCTGCATTTTTCCAAATTCTGCCAGCCTATGAGTTCTTCAATCTCTCTACTGCTTTTAGGGGGTCTGTATAAAACCCCCAATGAGGTGGTTGCTCCCTCGCTGTTCCTAACTTCCACCCATACTGACTCAGGAGACAAACCTTCCTCAACAACCTTCATTTCTGCAGCTGTGATGCACTCTCAGATTAGCAATGCTACACATCCTCCTCTTTTACCACCCTCCTTTTTAAATGTTCTAAACCCTGGAACATCTAGCAACCATTCCTGCCTCTGTGAAACCTACGTCTCCGTTATGGCCACAACATCATAGCCCCAAGTACTGATCTATGCTTTAAGTTAACCACTCTTATTTCTGACACTCCTGGTGTTAAAGCATGATTTAAAACAGCATGCATTCATGTAGAACTCTGAGCTCAAAAACTGCATGAATTTATGTAAAACTATTATCTCACTTTTTAGATTAGAATCAATCTAAACATCATGGCATAGACAGAGAACACAGGGGGCCAACACCTTCAACATATTGTCTAGCTATCACCATTGTTAACAGCTAACCCGAGAATGCAATTTTTTTAAAAAAGGTTTTGTGATTTACACATGAAAGAAGTGAAACTATCACTGTATTCTAACAGATGAAAGGCTTAACAGACAATCAATTCTTCAATGTATAATTACAGTTACATCACACTGCAAATTTTTACTATAAATTCTGTGTTACGATCGAGCCCACCACAATCACCTGATGAAGGAGCGTCGCTCCAAAAGCTAGTGTGCTTCCAATTAAACCTGTTGGACTATAACCTGGTGTTGTGTGATTTTTAACTTTGTACACCCCAGTCCAAC
>NC_057712.1:130764882-130765811 GCF_004010195.1 Chiloscyllium plagiosum
CTGAATCGCTCCGCAAGTAGGGGGCCTGTCTCCCCAATATAGAGGAGGCCACACTGGCTGCAGCGGATGCAGTAGATGATGTGGGTGGAGGTGCAGGTGGATCTGTGGCGGATATGGAAGTTTCCCTTGGGGCCTTGGAGAGAAGTGAGGGGGGAGGTGTGGGCGCAAGTGTTGCACCTCCTGCGGTTGCAAGGGAAGGTGCCGGGAGTGGAGGTTGGGTCGGTGGGGGGTGTGGATCTGACAAGGGAGTCGCGGAGGGAGTAGTCTCTACGGAAAGCTGATAGGGGAGGGGAGGGAAATATAGACAGGATAGATCGAGTGAATCCTTAGAAGAGTGTAAAGGAAGTAGGAGTATACTTAAGAGGGAAATCAGGAGCGCAAAAAGGGGACCTGAGATAGCTTTGGCAAATAGAATTAAGGAGAATCCAAAGGGCTTTTACAAATATACTAAGGACAAGAGGATAACTAGGGAGAGAATAGGGCTCCTCAAAGATCAGCAAGGCGGCCTTTGTGTGGAGCCGCAGAAAATAGGGGAGATACTAAATGAGTATTTTGCATCAGTATTTACTGTGAAAAAGGATATGGAAGATATAGACTGTCAGGAAATAGATGGTGACATCTTGCAAAATGTCCAGATTACAGAGCTAAAAGGGCTGAATGTCTTGAAACGGGTAAAGGTGGATAAATCCCCAGGACTTGATCAGGTGTACCTGGGAAGCTAGAGAAGTGATTGCTGGGCCTCTTGCTGAGATATTTGTACCATCGATAGTCACAGGTGAGGTGCCGGAAGACTGGAGGTTGGCAAACGTGGTGTCACTGTTTAGGAAGGGTGGTAAGGACAAGCCAAGGAACTATAGACCAGTGAACCTGACCTCGGTGGTGGGCAAGTTGTTGGTGGGACAGGGTGTACATGTATTTGGAAAGGCAAG
>NC_057712.1:130766311-130855191 GCF_004010195.1 Chiloscyllium plagiosum
ATCTATTTTAATCTATTTTAATTAAGTATGAGATGAGTCTAAATCATTCTGATACCAATCGCTTTCACAAACTGCTCAACTCTACCATACTGTATATAACTTGTGCTGTGAATCAGTGATGAGGAATTGGATTTAGGCTGCCTAACTTGGAGAAGAGATCCAAGTGAACTTCATTTACACAAATTGCAGAAAGGCAGACATCAGAAAAATTAAATTCTTCAGTGCATGCTCTATAAGCCAACACAAATGCATACACTGTTATTCAATGCCTGCCAGTCGTTACCATCTCTCACTAGTTAAAATTAAAGATGACAAATTTTATTTAATACCAAAAGTTCAGGTTTTTGTTGATTGTGTACACAAGTGATTGCTGAAGTACAGAATTCCATAATCAAAATTTGTAATGGAGGCAAAATTGTTAAACAAATTTTAAAATCTATTAAGATGGCCAGCAGTGCACAATTATGTGTTGTTATTTGATCTTCAGCCAATTTACTGCTTTGCTTCAGTTTAGTCTCCTTACAAATTCACCCACTATTGACTTCAAACTTTTGTCTGATTCAAATTAAATATTTAATAAATATTTCCAAGAAAATAAAAACACTAAAAATGAAATATTTTTTATTAATTTTGCTTAGTAATTAACTCTCCCAAGTGTGCAGACCTTTCAAATACTGACATTCCCAAAATTTCCAGACTAAGTGACAGAAATTTTTAAAGCATGTCACCAGCTCCAGTTACTGCTGTGGTAAGCCCATTTGTAACATCATGTGTCAGTGCCAAGGCCTCACACTGTACATCAGCAATGCATTTTGGAATTTATTAAGTTGAAACTTTCAAGAACTTCACAGACAGAAATAAAGGAATTGCAGTTAAAACATGGTCAACGTTCAAAGTTAAGTCACATTGTCAAATACAAATAGTTATTGAAAATGACTTGCAATAGATCTGATGAATCAGAGCTTCAGTCCTAAGCACCTATATTTGAGTGTCAGAGCTTTTACAGCATTGGAAAAGGACTTTCAGTCCATTATGTCCGTATAGTCATTAAACAACAAGCACCCATTTTCCAGCTTTTAATGAGTAGCTTTGTGAGCTATGGCATTTCAAGAGTTCATCTAAGTTGTTCTAAAATATCTCAGTGATTGCCACCTCTACCACCTTTTCAGACAGTGAGTTCCAAGTTCTCACAATCCTCTGAATAAAAACATTTTTCCTCAAATCCCATTTCATCTTCCTGCTCTTTACCCTTAAGACTGTGCCCTCTGGTTACTGTCCCTTCTATTAATGGGAGAAGATTCTCCTGAGCTATGCCCCTCAGAACTTTGCATATCTCAATCAGATCCTCCCTGAGCCTTCTCTGCTCAGAGGAAAATGATTCCAGTGTACCAAGTCTCTTTTCAGAGCTGATTCAACACTCAAGTGAATCTGTTCTGCATCCATTCTAATGCACACATATGCTTTCTATACTGAACTGTACCATAGCACTCTAGCTGTGGCCTAAGTAACTTCAACTGTCGCTGCATACAATTCAATTTATTCATCCAAAACACTGCTGGCAGCCCATAAAACAGACGTTAAAATATATAGAAAAAGGTGCGCTTTTTGCATTTGATCATTAAAATATAAGAATTTAGTCCATATATAGATTAACAAACTAATTAAAGATCAGTAATGGCTTGCAGTGGTTAGCACTGCTGCCTCTCAGCACAAGGGCTCTGAGTTAGTTTCCAGCTTTGGGAAACTGCTGACTCCACACAGACATTTTCCCCACCTGTGCATCGGTTTCCACCAGGTGCTTCTGTTTCCTCACATAATCTAAAAAGGTGTGTTGGTTAGGTGGACTGACCATGCTGAAAATTGCAGCATGGTGGCCCTGTGGTTTGCAGTGCCACCTCTCAGAGCCAGGGACCTGGGTTCGATTCCAGCCTCTGGCGACTGTCTGTGTTGAGTGTGCACATTTTCCCCGTGTCTGCCTGGGTTTCCTCTGGGTGCTCCAGTTTCCTCCCACAATCCAAAGATGTGCAGGTTAGGTGAATTGTCTATGCTAAATTGCCCATAGTGCTCAAGGATGTGTAGGTTAAGTGCATTAGTCAGAGGTAAATGTAGAGTAATAGGGCAAAATGAGTCTGGATGGGTTATTTGGAGGGTCGGTGTGGACTTGTTGGGCCAAATAGCCTGTTTCCACACTGTAGGGATTCTATGATTCTATGGAAGTGTTCAGGGATGTGATGGTTAGGTGGATTAGCCATGGTTAAAAAAAAACACATGCGGAGTGTCGGTTTGGGTGGCATGTTCTTTGGATGGTCAGTGCAGACAAGATGGGTCAAATGGCCTCTTTCTGCACTGTCAGGATTCTATGATTAAAAAAATAAAACTCCAGTTCTTTTGCACACATACATTAATTTTGTTTAGCAAGTGTTAAGATCTATTGGACTAATCAATATGGCAGGGTAATACTGTATAATATTCTTAATATGCATTTTCCAGTCGCCACAATGGATGAATGGGAAAATAATTCCACTATTCCTTTTTAGAAAAGTAGATACACAATCTCATGGATGCAAAAGACTGTTCTGCCTCGTTAATTTATCCAAGCATCTGTGCCCAATTATCTCCCCAACATGGTGGCGGCAGGGAGAGTAAATTTAACCCATTAATTTCTCTACTTTGAGGAATATAAATTTCTTCCATTCTGAAAATAGCAAGCAAATGGCAGGATCGTTTTGCAGCAGGGCTTCTCAGCATGATTCACTGGAAGTACAGGCAGGTAACAGTGTTGAGTGTGCTGTGGGAAATTTCAGCTCTCAGTTAATGGTAAACATGCATTTCCATAATCATAAATATACACACTGTAGTTTAAAGGGACAGTTAGAGGAGAAGAATTACTGGCAAATAAGAAAGGATCAAAGATTAGCTTAAGAGAAAAAGAAAAAAAAATGACCAAGAAAAACTACATGGATGGAAGGATGGTATAGTGCTAAATCATTGGACGAGGAATCCAGAGGCTCAGGTTGATGTTTTGAGGACAGGGGTTCAAATCTGAAAAGAACAAGTGGTGGAATTTAAAATTTCAATTAATAAATCTGGAATTGAAAGCCAATTCAATGACAGAGACCATGAAACTCTCAATGTTTGTAAAGACTCATCTCAATAACTAAAGTCTTGTCGGGAAGAAAACCTGTCATTCTTATTTAAACTGGTCCACGTGACTCCAGATGCACAGCTATATAGCTGTCTCTTAATTGCCCTTTCAAATGACATAGCAAGCTATTCTGTTCAAGGGCAATTAGAGATGAGCAACAATGCGAAACTCATTTCCTATCAAAAGAATTTTTAAAAATGACATTTTTAAAATCTTATAACGACTGTTGCTGTTGTGTCACCATAGTCTTAACAGACCATAGGGGCTGCTCTCTCATTAGAGAAAAGTGACCTGTGGTGATTTAACCTGAGGGCAACCAGACTTCAGGTGAGGGAAGAGGTTGAGAAGGAGAGACCTTCATGGTAACCTCAAACCAGAGATGGGAATTGAATCCACGCTGTTGGCATTACACTACTTTACAAACCAACAATCCAGCCAACTGAGCTAAACTGATTCCCTTTAAATGACTGACTGTACACATACATACATACATAACAAGACTGAACATAAAGAGTTTCCATTCTGAGCTAAGTAGCATTACCAATGATCACACTGTAAAAATATACTTATGTTCTGATTTGCAGTGAGTTCATTGGGCATTTTCAAATTTAATCAGTTCTTGAAAATGAGAGAAACTAAGAGGCAGTGTCACTTATGACAGTGAATAGTGAGGTCTAAATCTTGGAGATTCACAACACAAGGCCTGAAAATGTTGGTCAAATTGTATATAATTAACCTACTTTTCCAGCAGTAAGTTGGCCAATTATCTCTACATCTCAACACCCCTAATTAGATCCAGAATTTTCTTAAAACCAAACCCAATTGTCTTGATAGGACTCTCCCAAACGTTCATTAAAAACTTTGATCCATAATGTCCATTTCCCAAAAGGTCATGAATTTTACAAGGTTACTTTTACGTGTTAACGCAGTATATTTTGTCTGCTCTAATACCCTTTCCTGCAGCTGTCCAGGCTTGCAAAATTCAACTCATAACTTACCAATGATCATCAGTGTGAAATTATCATTGCTGCAAACATTTCCCACAGCATTCCTTGCACAGCAGCAATAAATGCCGTTATCTTCAGGACTGGCACTTTTCAGAGTCAAACTGCGCTCTTTGTTGTTGAACGTGTAATGGCTTGCATCTGTTAAGTGGATACCATCTCTGAACCATTGCCAGTTGGGACTAAAGTTGAAGAAATAAAAACAAAGTGTCATGAAGCCAAGTTCAAAGACAATGATGAAAACTTATGGAAGATGTGAAATGAAATGAAATGGAATGAACTACAGAAAGTGGTAAATGCAGGTACAGTTACAATGTTTAAAAGACATTTGGATAAGCATATGAATGAAAAAAGGTTTGGAGGGATATGGGTCAAGTGCAAGCAAATGGGACTAATTTAGTTAGGGAAACGTAGTCGGTGTGGACGAGTTGGAAAGGAGGATCTGTTTCTGTGCTATATGACTCTATCACTCTATAAAAGATTTGGATTAAAACAGTGCATGAATCATTTGCGTTATAATAGTCAGTCATTCAGCATGGAAACAGACCCTTCCGTTCAACTAGCCCATGCCAAACATAATCTCAAACTTTAAAGTTTCTGTGAAGATCTGTAGGTCAGGAGCTGGTTGGGTTAATTGTTTGCCTGTTCGCCAAGTTGTTAAGATTGTAGGCAAATGTTTCATCCACTTTCTAGGTGACATTATCAGCGTTGTGTTGCCTCCTGTGAAGCTGTACTGCTCCGCTTTGAATTTATGTGGTTCAGTTCAAGCTATTTCCGGTTGGTGCGGGTTTCAACTGCGACAGTTTGTATATTGGATCCAGGTCAACATGCTTGTTGATGGAGTCAGAGGATGGAGTACCATGCTTCCAGAAATTCTCTTGCTGTTCTTTGTGTAGCCTCTTCTAGTATCATTGTGTTGTCCCAGTCAAACTCATAATTCTTGTTGTCCATGTTTATGGATACCAGACAGAGCTGGTCATGTCGCTTGGTTGTGGGTTGCTAGCTGTCTGCTTGTTTGTCCTACATCGTGATTTTAATGCATGGGATTTTGTAAATTATATTTGTCCTACAAATTGTGGGAATTGGGTCCTTTATTCTGGTGAGTCACTGTCTGAGAGTGGCTGTTGGCTTATGTACTGTCAAGACCTCTAGTGGCCGGAGCAATCTAGTTGTCAGTACTGAAATATTTTCACAAATGGGAGAGTAGCAAGTGTCTTGTCTTCTTGTCTACCAAATGTCTGTGGATGAAGCTGTGGGGGTATATATTTACAAAATCCCATGCAGTGATGGCACTAAGCACTATGTAGGACAAAGAGGCAGACAGAAAATGACCCACATCCATGAATACGAACTAGTAACCAAACTACACGACCAACTCTTCCTGATATCGATAGACATGGAAAACAAGAACCAGGAGTTTAACTGGGACAACAGTATGACACCATACTAGGTCAGGTTAAACAAAAAAAAAACAGCAAGAGAATATAATTTGTGGAAGTATGGTGCTTATCCTTGGACTCCATTAATAAGCGCATTGACCTGGCTCCAATATACAAACTGCAGCATTGGAAAACCGGAACCGGCACCAACCAGAAACAGCTTGAACGGAACCACAAATTCAAAGCAGAACAGTACAGCAGTGCTTCACAGGAGGCAATACAGCACTGATGTCACCTAGAAAGGAGACGAAATGTCTGCCAAATATCCTATCAGCTCGGTAAGCAGATCAACAACAAACAATTCCAACAAACTAGTCCCACCTGCCTGCACCTGGCCCATATCTCTCTAAACTTACCGTTTATCCTGACAAACAAAGTCAAAAGACAAAAAAAAATAAGCAAACACTTGAACCATTTTCCCATAACTACAGAAACAGTACAAAGAAACCACATTGGAGAAAAACAGTACGAGAAAGATTTACAATGGAAACAATAAAATGAGAATGTGTGCATCAAGATTGGGAAAGGTAGATGTTCTACATCAAGAGTTAGGGACACAACCACCAACATGCCGTGAACCAACAATAACTTTTGCTTCTATGCCAGCTGCATGACTGAACAGACAAAAGTTGAGGTTCCTCCGATGCTGCCTTCAACATCCACCCAGAAAGACTCTATACCTTCAGTGCAGGATCCCTACAGTTTTGTACACAGTTGCAGAGCACTGATCTCTATTACTTCAGCTGAAATTGCAGTATGTAGTATTAAGAACTTTCTGTCATTAATTTTTTTTCCAACAGGCTTGAATTTATTTGGCCACTCCCCTCTTGTTCCATTTGCACTAGAATTCAATTCATTTCCTGCTTGCAACTTTTTCTTATCAATTATTGTTTTTATTAGAGGTGAAATTCATAAATTGCACGTTTTTCACAGGCCCCGTTTCAACACTTCCGGAACTCATAAGCAGCTTTTCATTATGCAACCTTCCTTTAAAAATGGACAGAACAAATCCTACCTCAAACACTCTGCCATTTACTTGTCAACTGCCCATCTACCCTCCCATTTTCAAACTCCTTTTCCTTCCTGTAAACCTGGTACAAGGTCAATAGCTTAAGCTATACATTTTGGAAAGTGCAACGATTCCATCATGTCTACTCATTAGTCTTGATCGCTACACATAATTTGACATGACTGGTTGGTTTATTCTGTCATCCCTGCAATCCACTATCATGATAGGAAATTTGCTTGCTTTTCATGCTAGTGTATATCATTCATATATTCAAGGTCTAATCTAGGTTTTCTTTGACTCCTTATCCACATGTAGCCTTGATGACCACCTGTATGTGTTATGGGCTGTTTCTGCATCTCAGGAAGACCAAAACCTAATTCCCAAAACCATGACTTGCTATGTTTAGTTGGATTACTTGCCCAACAAGTCTCAACAACTTCCGCTTCAGCAACTATGATCCAAACCCATTTACTAACACGTGTGCACTCTAAAACTGCAAGTCGGTTTAGGTCAGAGCATAAGACATAGAACATAAAATATTACAGCACAGTGCAGGCCCTTCAGCCCTCGATTTTGCGACGACCAGTGAAATCAATCTGAAGCTATCTGACCTACATTATTCCATTTTCATCTACATAGTGTCATTGAGATGGACACAGCATGGAAACAGACCCTTCGGTCCAACCCGTCCATGCCGACCAGATATCCCAACCCAATCTAGTCCCACATGCCAGCACCTGGTCCATATCCCTCCAAACCCTTCCCATTCACATACCCATCCAAATGCCTCTTAAATGTTGCATATATTCCAGCCTCCACCACTTCCTCTGTCAGCTCATTCCATACCCGTACCACCCTCTGTGTGAAAAATTTGCCTCTTAGGTCTCTTTTATATCTTTCCCCTCTCACGTTAAACCTATGCCCTCTAGTTCTGGACTCCCCAACCCCAGGGAAAAGACTTTGCCTATTTACCCTATCCATGCCCCTCATAATTTTGTAAAACTCTATAAGGTCACCCCTCAAGCCTCTGACGCTCCAGGGAAAACAGCCCCAGCCTGTTCAGCCTCTCCATATAGCAAAAATCCTCCAACCCCGGCAACATCCTTGTAAATCTTTTCTGAACGCTTTCAAGTTTCACAACATCTTTCCAATAGGAAGGAGACTAGAATTGCATGCAATATTCCAACAGTGGCCTAACCAATGTCCTGTACAGCTGCAACATGACCTCCGAACTCCTATACTCAATGCCCTGACCAATAAAGGAAAGCATACCAAATGCCTTCTTCACTATCCTATCTACCTGCGACTCCACTTTCAAGGAGTGATGAACCTGCACTCCAAGGTCTCTTTGTTCAGCAACACTCCCCAGAACCTTGCCATTAAGTGTATAAGTCCCGCTACGATTTGCTTTCCCAAAATGCAGCACTTTGCATTTATTTAAATTGAACTCCATCTGCCACTCCTCAGCCCATTGGCCCAACTGATCAAAATCCTGTTATAATCTGAGGTAGCCTTGTTCGCTGTCCACTACACCTCCAATTTTGGTGTCATCTGCAAACTTACTAACTGTACCTCTTATGCTTGGGCCGGCAGTTCTGTATCCAAATGGCTAGTTCACCCTATATTCCATAAGATCTAACCTTGTTAGTCAAGGACAGTATAACTGTGGCTGAAAGAATTTTTGACAAGGACTTGTCTACTGAGGTAGTGTGGGCTGAGGTTAGAAACAGGAGGAGAGGTTACTTTGCTGGGAGTTCTTTGTATAGGCCTCTGCAGTGTTCCAGGGATGTTGTGGAGAGGATTGGCAAAACGATTCTGGGTAGGAGTGAAAGGAACAGGGTAGTCATTATGGGGGACTTTAACTTCCCCAACATTGACTGGAAATGCTATAACTCTAGTATGTCGGATGGATCAGTTTTTGTCCAATGTACGCAGGAGGGTTTCCTGACACAGTATGTCAAAGGGCTGACAAGACAGGAGACCACACTGGATCTGGTGCTTGGTAATGAACCAGGCCAGGTGTTTGATTTAGTGGTAGGCAAGCACCTTGGAGTGAGCGACCATAATTCGGTTACGTTTAGTGTAGTGATGGAAAGGGATAGGTACATGCCACAGAGCTGGAAATGTGTTGCTGGAAAAGCGCAGCAGGTCAGGCAGCATCCAGGGAACAGGGGAATCGACGTTTCGGGCATAAGCCCTTCTTCAGGAATCCATGCCACAGAGCAAGCGGTATCGATGGGGCAAGGGCATTTATAATGCGATTAGGCACGACTTAGGATGCATAGAATGGGGTAGAAAAGTGCAAAGGATGGGGACAGTCGAAATGTGGAGCTGGTTTAAGGAACAGATATTGCATGTCCTTGATAGATATGTCCCAGTCAGGCAGGGAGGGAGGAAGTGATTAGGTAAGGGAACCATGGTTTACTACAGAAATTGCATCTCTTGTTAAGCGGAAGGAGGAGGCTTATGAGACGATGAGACAAAATGGTTCAGATCAGGCAATGGAGAATTACAGATTAGCTAGGAAGTATTTAAAGAGAGCTAAGAAGAGCAAAGAGAGGCTGTGAGCAGTCTTTAACAGGTAGAATAAAGGAGAACCCTAAAGCTTTCTATAGGTATGTGAGGAATAAGAGGATGAGTAGGGTAGGAATAGGGCCAATCAAAGACAGAAGTGGGAAGTTGTGTGTGGACCCAGTGGAGATCAGAGAGGTGCTGAACAAATATGTCTCTTCGGTTTTCATTCAGGAAAAGGAGAATATTGTTGATAAGAAGAATGAGATACGAGATATTAGACTAGAAATGATCGAGGTTAATTACGAAGAGGGGTTATCAATTCTAGAAGGAGTGAAAGTAGACAAGTCCCCTGGGCCGGATGGGATTTATCCAAGGATTCTCTGGGAAGCAAGGGAGGAGATGGCGGAGCCTTTAGCTTTGATCTTTGAGTCGTCACTGTCTACATGTTTGGTACCAAAGGGCTGGAGGATTGCAAATGTTGTGTCCTTGGTCAAGAAGAGATAACCCAGGTAATTATAGACCAGTAAGCCTTACTTCTGTTGTAGGAAAAGTTTTGGAAAGGATTATGAGAGATAGGATTTAAAATCATCTGGAAAGCAAAAGTTTCATTGCAGATGGTCAACATGGGCAGGTCATGTCTCACAAACCTCACTGAGTTTTTTGAGAAGGTGACCAAGCATTTGGATGAGGGTAGGGCTGTTGACGTGGTGTACATGGACTCCAGTAAAGCCTTTGATAAGGTTCCATCATGGTAGGCTGTTGGAGAAAATGCAGAAGCATGGGATTGAGGGTGAGTTCACAATTTGGATTAGAAACTGGCTTTATGTAAGAAGGCAGCGAGTGGTAGTTGATGGAAAATATTCAGCCTGGAGTCCGGTTACTAGTGGTGTGCCACAGGATTAGTTTTGGGACCACTAGTGTTTGCCATTTTTATAAATTACTTAGATGCAGGCATAGGTAGATGGGTTAGTAAGTTTGCAGATGACACTAAAGTCGGTGGAGTGAAAGAATGTTGCAGGTTGCAGGGAGACTTGGATAAACTGCAGAACTGGGCTGGGAGGTGGCAAATGGGATTCAATGCAGATAAACGTGAGGTGATTCAGTTTGCGAGGAATAACAGGAAGGCAGAATACTGGATCAAAGGAAAGATTCTTGGTAGTGTGGATGTGCAGACGGATCTTGAAGTCCACGTACATAAATCCCTGAAAGTTGCCACCCAGGTTGATAGTGCTGTTAAGAAGGCATACGGTGTGTTAGGTTTCATTGGTACAGGGATTGAGTTCCGGAGTCGTCATGTCATGCTGCAATTATACAAAACGCTAGTGCTGCCACACTTGGAATATTGTGTACAGTTCTGGTCGCCCCATTACAGGAAGGATGCGAAAGCATTGGAAAAGGTGCAGAGGAGATTTACCAGGATGTTGCCTGGTCTGGAGGGAAGGTCTTAGGATGAAAGGCTGAGAGACTTCGGTCTGTTGTCATTGGAAAGATGGCGGCTAAGAAGGGAATTGATAGAGACATTCAAGATGATCAGAGGATCAGAAAGGGTAGACAATGAAAGTCTTTTTCCTAGGATGATGTCAGCTTGTACGAGGGGGCATAGCTACAAATTGAGGGGTGATAGGTTTTTAGATGTCAGAGGCAGGTTCTTCACACAGGACGTGGAATGCCCTGCCTGCCAATGTAGTTAAGTCAGCCACATTAGGGAGGTTTAAACAATTTTTGGATAAGCACATGAATGATGATGGGACAATGTAGGAAGATGGGCTTACATTAATTCACAGGTCAGCGCAACATCGAGTGCAGAAGGACCTGTTCTGCGCTGTATTGTTCTACCTTCTATGTTCTAACCAGTCTCCCATGGGGAACCTTGTTGAACACCTTACTGAAGTCCATATAGTTCACTCGGCGAAAGTGAGTACTGCCGATACTGGAGATTAGAGTCAAGAATGTGGTGCTGAGAAAGCACTGCAGGTCAGGCAGCATCCGAGGAGCAGGAAAATCGATGTTTCGGACGTCAATTTTCCTCCTCCTTGACTCCATATAGAACATGTCTACTATTCTGCCCTCATCAATCCTCTTTGTTACTTCTGCAAAAAACTTTGAGAGACATGATTTCCCACACACAATGCCATGTTAACTATCCCTAATCAGTCCTTGCCTTTCCAAATACATGTACATACTGTCCCTCAGGATTCCCTCCAACAACTTGCCCACCGCCGACGTCAGGCTTACCAGTCTATAGTTCACTGGCTATTCCTTATCATCTTTCTTAAATTGTGGCACCATGTTAGCCAACCTCCAGTCTTCCAGTACCTCACCTATGACTATTGATGATACAGGTATCTCAGGCAAGGGGCCCAGCAATCATTTCCCTCACTTCCCACAGAGTTCTAGGTACACTGATCAGGTCCTGGGGATTTAATGTGCTTAATTTATTTGTAAGAACCCTTTGGATCTCCTTAACCCTATTTGCCAAAGCTATCTCATGTTACTTTTTTGCCCTCCTGATTCCCCTCTTAAGCATAGTCCTACTGCCTTTACACTCTAAGTATTCACTCGATCTATCTTGTCTATCCATGAAATCTGCTTCCTTCTTTTTCTTAACCAAACCCTCACTTTCTTTTCTCATCCAGCATTCCTTTTTACCCTAACAACAACATACTGTCTCTGGATTCTCGTTAGCTCATTTCTGAAGGCTTCCCATTTTTCAGCCATCCCTTTACCTGCCAACATCTGACCCCAATCAGCTTTTGAAAGTTATTGCCTAATACTGTCAAAATTAGCTTTTCTCCAATTTAGAATTTCAACTTTTAGATCTGGTCTATCCTTTTCCATCACTATTTTAAAACTACTAGAATTATGATCGCTAGTCCCAAAGTGCTCCCCCACATCTCAGTCACCTGCCCTGTCTTATTTCCCAAGAATAGGTCAAGTTTTGCAGCTTTTCTAGTAAGTACATCCACATACTGAATCCAAAAATTTTCTTGTACACTCAAATTCCCCTCCATCTAAACCCTTAAAACTATGGTAGTCCCAGCATTTGTTTGGAAAGTTAAAATCCTCTACCATAACCACTCTATTATTCTTAGATAGAGATCTCCTTACAAATTTAGTTCTCAAATTCCCACTGACTATTAGGGGGTCTATAACATAATCCCAATAAGGTGATCATCCCTTTATTTATCAGTTCCACCCAAATAACTTTCCTGGATGTATTTCCGGGAATATCTTCCCTCAGTACACCTGTAATGCTATCCATTATCAAAAACGTCACACCCCCTCCTCTTTTCCCTCTCTTTCTGTCCTTCCTATAGCATTTGTATCCTGGAACATTAAGCTGCTAGTCCTGCCCATCCCTGAGCCACGTTTCTGTAATTGCTATGATATCCCAGTCCCGTGTTCCAAACCATGCCCTGAGTTCATCTACCTTCCCTGTTAGGTCTCTTGCATTGAAAGAAATGCAGTTTAATTTATCAGTCCTACATTGTTCGCTGCTTTGTCCCTGCCTGCCCTGACTGTTTGACTTGCTTCTGTTCTCAACCGTACCAGTCTCAGATTGTTAAAAATTACACAACACCAGGCTATAGTCCAACAGTTTTAATTGGAAACACTAGTTTCCGGAGCGTTGCTCCTTCATCAAGTGGTTGTCAGCAGCACTCCGAAAGCTAGTGCTTCCAATTAAACCTGCTGGACTATAACCTGGTGTTGTGTGATTTTTAACTTTGTACACCCCAGTTCAACACCAGCATCTCCAAATCAATCTCAGGTTGATCTCTTTCCTCAGTCTCTCCCTGGGTTACACCACCACCAGCATCCCCCCCGCCCCACCTTACTAGTTTAAATCCTCCCAAGCAGCTCTTGCAAATCTCCCTGCCAGTATATTAGTCCCAATTCAGGTGCAATCCGTCCTTCTTATACAGGTCGTTTCTACTCCAGATGATTCCAATGATCCAAAAATGTCAATCCTTCTCCCATACACCAGCTCCTCAGCCATGCATTCATCTGCTCTATCTATTCCTACCCTCACTAGCTCACAGCACTGGCAGTAATCCAAATATTACTACTCTCAAGAACTTCCTTTTTAAATTCCTGCCTAACACTATATTCTCCCTTTGGAATCTCATCCTTTTCTTTCCCATGTCTCTGGTACCAATGTGTAAATGATCTCCTGAAGGGCCCTCTTCCCCCTTGAGAACATTCTGCACCCTCTGAGACATCCTTGATTCTGTCATTAGGGAGGCAACACACCATTCTGATTTTTCACTGCTGGCCACAGAAACGTGTCTGTGCCCCTAACACAATCGATCTCTTGGAACTCAACGTACCCCTCACTGCATTAGAGCCAGTCTCAATACCAGAAACTTGGCGGTTTGTGCTACATTCCCCTGAGAATCCATCACACCCACAATTTTCAAAACAGCATATTTGTTTGAAATGGGGATAGCCACAGAAGACTCCTGCACTACCTGCCTGCCTTTCTTACCTCTCCTGGAGTTAACCCATCTATGTGACTATATCTATAAACTTTTCTCCCTTCCTCTAACTGCCATCCATCACACCCCCTTGCTCGTGTAAATTCCTTATTGCCTCTAACTGTCACTCCAACCAATCCATTCGATCTGATAGGATTTGCAAGCAATAGCATTTATTGCAGATATAATCCTCAGTAACACTTAAACTCTCTCAAAACTCCCACATCGAACAAGAAGAGCATATCACTCTACTAAGGGCCATTTTTGCTTCTTCCAATCTTCTTCAAAAAAAGCAGCAGCCTGTTACAGCCAGAAATTTTTCCCATCCTCCATCTTGGATTACCCAAAATCCCCTCTTGAACAAGGGGACATTTGCTATCTTCCAGCCTTCTGGCACTATTTCTATAGACAATGACGACATAAAGATCAAAGACAAAGGCTCCGTAATCTCCTCCCTAGCTTCCCAGAGAATCCTTGGATAAATCCCATCTGGCCCAGGCAACTTACCTATTTCTACATTTTCCAGAACTGCTAAGACCTCCTCCTTATGAACCTCAATCCCATCCAGTCTAATAGCCTGTACCTCAGTATTCTCCTCGACAACATTGTCTTTTTCCAGTGTGAATGCAGACGAAAAATATTCATTTAACGCTTCTATCTCTTCAGACTCCCCATACAACTTCCACCTTGATCCTACCTGCCAACGACTTCTCATGTCCCCTCCTGGCTCTTCTTAGCTCTCCTTTAGGTACTTCCTGGCTAGCTTATAACTCTCAAGCGTCCTAACTGAACTTTCATGTCTCATCTTTACATAAGCCTCCTTCTTCCTCTTGACAAGAGATTCAATGTCTTTAACCACAGTTCCCTCATGCAACTAATTTTTCCCTGCCTGACAGGTACATACTTATTATGGACACACAGAGTGGCTGTTACTTGAACTAGCTCCACATTTCAATTCTGCATAGCCCCTGCAGTTTTCTTTCCCATTCCTATGCATCCTAAGTCTTGCCAAATCGCATCATGATTGCCTTCCCCCAGCCATAACTCTTACCCTGCAGTATATACCTATCCCTTTCCATCACTAAAGTAAACGTAACTGAATTGCGGTCACTGTCACCAAAGTGGTCACCTACCTCCAGATCTAACACCTGGCCTGGTTCATTACCCATTACCAGCAGTTGGCTGAATGCCTGGTTTACAATTTAGAGTGATGCCAAAAGAGTGGGTTCAATTCCTGCTGAGGCTACCATAGTAATGGAGGTTACCATGAAGGATTTTCCTTCCCATCTCATTTGAGGTGAGGACTCTTAAGGTTAAACTACTACCAGTCACCTCACTCTAATGAGGGAATAACCCTGTGGTCTGGTAAGACTGAGACAAACTTTACCTTTACAATGTTCTAACACCAACTGCCAAACTGACAGTTGCAGAAACCTTGATCATTTTATTATTCTCAAAGTTGATTTGAACTGTTGAAACTAAACTTTGACTTTTGAGCAGCAGCTTGATTTGGAAAGGAAGAGAACAAAAACTGATGTGCATGGGAGCTCATCGCAAGAGAGAGAATTCGGAGCTTGATTGCTGTCCCTGGAACACTGCTGACTTTTTTTTGGCATGGAGATGCGTTGCACAGGGATTGGGAGCTGGTTAAACATTGAATGAGTCAATCAAGGACATAAATGGTGCTAGCCAGCTAAATAGAGCACTTTGGAAAAGAAATAAACCAGTGTTTGAACTGGTTTAGTCTGTGTTTTGGGCAGAAGATTGTGTGCATGGAAGCTGCTAGATTGTAAGTTGTTGAGTTTCCTTTCTAGTTTCATATGTTGCCAAAGAATTGTTGACGGTTTTGAGGAAAGGATCCCAATCTGTAAGACATAAATAGAAGTCTCCAGCAGTCTGCAAAAGATGCTTGCATGAATCAGTGACTTCAGAATTCAAGCAAGATAAAATCCAAGTGTCTGGAATATATTGTATTGTTCAAGGATTTCTGAAGGTCTTGTAGCCATAATGAAATTGCTGAATTGGCAAATTACAATTCTTTGTTTTTCTTTTAATACGTCCCTCAACTGCATCTGCCTGTCCATCCAAGAGATGGAGGGTGGTGTTTAAAGAAGTCTGGGCTTCGGTCGTAGATATTAAAGGCGATTGCCTGGATATTTATCCGTATTCTGCTAGTTACATTATGAAACAAAAAAAAATTATCAATTTATAATTAAGTACAAATTTAGTGTTTGATATCTGTTGGGATGGGCCTGAAATCAAAGTTCTAAACTCAGGGCTGGGGGGGCTAATTTCAATTAGATCAGATATGATATGGCTATTGTGGACTAAGAGCAGATAATTTCAGGTAAATCTGTCTCAGATAACATTCAAGATGGAAATATGGAACGTACAAAGCCATAACGTGAGAATAAAGACCATCAAATTCTGTGAACCCTGGATATGAAGGGGTACAGCATTGGTTTAAGAGAAAAGGATAGGCTTATGGCAGATATAGGGAGCTCAAAACAGAAGTCTGCAGAATGTAGAACGTGCAAGTGGGTACTTATAAAGAGATCAGGAGTGCTAAAAAGGGGGTATGAAAAGATGCTGGCGGGCAAAATATGGAAAATCCCAAGATGTTTTACAGGTCCATCAGGGCAAACAATGAGGAAAAGAGTAGAGCACATTAAGGAAGACAGCGGTAATTGTGGAGCCAGAGGATGTCGGTAATGTTCTGAATGATACTTTCAGGGTTATGGTTCATTAGTGTGATGGACGATATGGGTACAGAAATCAGAGAGAAGATCTGTAAACAGTTTTAAAAGTTAGCATAGGAGGAGGCTTGGAATGGTCTGGCAACTTAGAATGAAATTAAAATGAAACTTAGATGAAATTTAGCCCAGGTTGTTGACTGAGACAAAGGAGGAAATCGCAGGGGCACTTGCAAATATTTTCAATTCCTCCCTGGTCACAGTGTTTTGCAAGCTTGGAGGACAGGCAATTCAGAAGGGGGCAAGGGATAAACCAGGAAATTACATGACAGTCAGTCTAATTTCACCGGTGGGAAACTATTGGAAGGAATTCTGAGGGCCTGAATTAATCTGTATTTGAAGAGATAGGGATTAATCAAGAACAATCAGCATTGTTTTGTTCAGGGAGGTCATACCTGACCAATTTGTTTGGATTCTTTGAAGAAGTGACCAGATGAGGGTAATATTTTTGATGTCATCTACTGTGTGACAATGCTGTCACTAAGAGGTTATTGTGTCTCGGGTTTTTTTTTGAAGAGAGGTTGGCAAGCAAAAGTGTCAAGCTTGCGACTGAAGACGACTTGAGTAAACAACAAGGAAGACCTTTTCATATATAAAAGCAGCCTGAATAGCTGTGGCCAGCTCGCTCAGATCCAGATTTCTGGGTTTTGGTTTGGTCAAAAGCTTCAGTGAATATCCCCTGGTTGTTACTTGCTGAATTATCTGTTGATGTCTTTGTCTCTTGGATTGGCAAACTGCATGTGAGAATCTGTGTCTGAATTTTCCTTTTTTGCCAAAGGGTGTGTTGATGGGATGTTACTATATTGGAACGGTTAATTACTAATAGTTATTACATCTATTATTCTGTTAAGTTTCCAAAAGAGTTGTTATTCTAAATACCTCTTTCTTTGGTTGTATTTTAAATAAGGTGTTTAAATAAATTGTTCTTTAAGTCTCTCATCTGTTAGAATGAAACAATCTAGGTCTTTTTCAATATATAATTACAGTTACATCACACTGTAAACTTTTGCTATAAATTCTGTGTCTTACAATCTTATATTCCACAATCACCTGATGAAGGAGTAGCTCTCTGAAAGCCAGTGCTTCCAATTAAACCTGTTGGACGATAACCTGGTGTTGTGTGATTTTTAACGTTGTACACCCCAATCCAACACTGGCATTTCCAAATTAAGCATTTGACTAATTTGCTAGAATTCTTTGAAATAGTAACAAACCATCTCGATTATGGGAATCCTCTGGATGTCATATACGAGTATCTGGACTTCAAGATGGCATTTGATAAGTTGTACCATAGATTCAGAGTCATTCAGCATAGAAAAACTCCTTTTGGCCCTACTCATCCATGCCAACCAGGTTTTCTTA
Organism: Chiloscyllium plagiosum; assembly: GCF_004010195.1. Lineage (NCBI taxonomy): Eukaryota > Metazoa > Chordata > Chondrichthyes > Orectolobiformes > Hemiscylliidae > Chiloscyllium > Chiloscyllium plagiosum. The sequence continues at coordinate 130,784,013 of NC_057712.1, forward strand.
ACTGAACTGATCCATATGCCAGCGTTTGGCTCATATCCCTCTAAACCTTTCCTATCAATGTACCTGTCCAACCAAATTAAATGTTGTGATTGTATCCATCTCTACCACTCCATCTGACAGCTTTTTCTACATATGTACCACCATCTAGGCGACCAGAATTTTCTGCAGTACTCCAAATGTGGCCTTACCAATGACTTGTGCAGCCATAACATAAATGTCCTACTCTTGTACTCAATACTATGACTGATGAAGGCAAGCATACCATATACATTCTTCATCAAACTACCTGTTACACCGCTTTCAATATACCGGCACCTCTCGGTCACCCTGTTCAACAACATGCCCCAGGGCCCTATCATTAACTGTGTAAGTCCTGCTCTAGTTTGTCTAACCAAAATGCAACAGCTTGCATTTATCTAAATTAAATTCCATTTGACATTCATCAGCCCACTGGCCCAATTGATAAAGATCATGTTGTACTCTTAGATAACCTTCACTGTCCACTATACCACCAATTTTGGTATCATCCACAAAATTACTAAACATGCCTCCTGCGTCGCATCCAAATCATTTGTATAAATGACAACCAAAAAGTGGACCATGCACCAATCCTTGCAGCATACTGCTGGTCGAGGCTTCCAGTCTAAACAATAAGCTCCTACCACTACCCTATGTCTTATACCATGAAAGGTTAGTACACAAGATAAGATTATATAGAGCTATGGGTAATTTCTTCGCTTGGATAGAGGATTGGCTAACCAAAGAAAACAGAGTCTAGATTAGAATGGTGCTGGAAAAGCACAGCAGGTCAGGCAGCATCCGAGGAGCAGGAAAATCAACATTTTGGGCAAACGCCCTTCATGGTGTTAGGTCAGAGAGGAGGGTGGGGGAAGGTAGCAAAGAGTACAATGGGTGAATGGGTATGGGGATGAAGGTGATAGGTCCGAGAGGAGGGTGAAGTGGATAGGTGGAAAGGAAGATAGTAGGACAGGTCATGAGGGTGGTGCCGAGCTGGAAGGCTGGAGCTGGGGTGAGGTGGGGGAAGGGGAAATGAGGAAACTGGTGAAGTCCACATTGATGCCCTGGAGTTGAAGTGTTCCAAGGCAGAAGATGAGGCGTTCTTCCTCCAGGTGTCGGGTGGTGAGGGAGCGGCGGTGGAGGAGGCTCAGGACCCCCATGTCCTCAGCAGAGTGGGAGGGGGAGTTGAAATGTTGAGCCACAGGGCGGTGGGGTTGATTGATGTGGGTGTCCTGGAGATGTTTCCTAAAGCGCTCTACTAGGAGGCGTCCAGCCTCCCCAATGTAGAGGAGACCGCATCGGGAGCAACGGATACAATAAATGATATTGGTGGATGTGCAGGTGAAACTTTGATGGATGTGGAAGGCTCCTTTACGGCCATGGATGGAAGTGAGGGAGGAGGTATGGGCGCAGTTTTTGCAATTTCTGCGGTGGCAGGGGAGGGTGCCAGGAAGGGAGGGTGGGATGTCGGGGTGGGGAACCTGACCAGGTAGTCACGGAGGGAACGGTCTTTGCGGAAAGCAGAAATGGGTGGGGAGGGAAATATATCCCTGGTGGTGGGGTCCGTTTGGAGGTGGCGGAAATGTCGTCGGATGATGCGAAGGTTGGTTGGGTGGAAGGTGAGTATCAGGGGGGTTCTGTCCTTGTTACGGTTGGAGGGGTAGGGTTTGAGGGCAGTGGGGCAGGATGTGGCTGAGATGCACTGGAGGGCATCTTTAACCACGTGGGAAGGGAAACTGTGGTCTTTAAAGAAGGGGGCCATCTGGTGTGTTCTGTGGTGGAACTGGTCCTCCTGGGAGCAGATATGGCGGAGGCGGAGGAATTGGGATTATGGGATGGCATTTTTGCAGGAGGCAGGATGGGAAGAGATATAATCCAGGTATCTGTTGGAGTCGGTGGGTTGTAAAAAATGTCAGTGCCAAGTCGGTTGTCATTAATGGAGATGGAGAGGTCCAGGAAGGGAAGGGAGGTGTCAGAGATGGTCCTGATGAATTTAAGGTCAGGGTGGAATGTGTTGGTGAAGTTGATGAATTGCTCAACCTCCTTGCGGGAGCATGAGGTGGCACCAATGCAGTCATCAGAGGTGGGGAGTGGTGCCGGTGTAACTACGGAAAATGGACTGTTCTACGTAGCCAACAAGGAGACAGGCATAACTGGGCCCCATACGGGTGCCCATGGCTACCCCTTTCGTCTGGAGGAAGTGGGAGGATTCGAAGGAAAAATTGTTAAGGGTAAGGACAAGTTCAGCCAAACGAATGAGAGTGTCGGTGGAAGGGTACTGTTGGGGACGTCAGGAGAGGAAGAAACGGAGGGCTTGAGGCCCTGGTCATGGCGGATGGAGGTGTAGAGGGATTGGATATCCATGGTGAAGATGAGGCATTGGGGGCCGAGGAAACGGAAGTCTTGGAGGAGGTAGAAGGTGTGGGTGGTGTCTCGAACGTATGTGGGGAGTTCCTAGACTAGGGGGGATAGGACAGTGTCAAGGTAGATGGAGATGATTTCACCCTCTCATTTCCCCTTCCCCCACCTCACCCTAGCTCAGCACCACCCTCATGACCTGTCCTACCTCCTATCTTCCTTTCCACCCATCCACTCCACCCTCCTCTCTGACCTATCACCTCCATCCCCACCCCCATTCACCTATTGTATTCTATGCTACTTTCTCCCCACCCCCATCCCTCCTCTCATTTATCTCTCCACTCTGCAGGCACCTTGCCTCCATTCCTGATGAAGGATTTTTGCCCGAAACGTCAATTTTCCTGCTCCTCGGATGCTGCCTGACCTGCTATGCTTTTCCAGCACCACTCTAATCTAGATTCTGGTTTCCAGCATCTGCAGTCCTTGTTTTTACCCAACAGAAAACAGAGTCAGGATAAATGGTTCTTTTTCTAGTTGGCACAATGCAATTATCGGGTGCTTAGGGTTTGGACCTCAAGCCACAACTGTTTACAATTTACACTTATAATTTGAATATAAGGTAATTTGCAGGTAACACTAAAATGGCTCAGGGTGATTCCTGATCTGGAGGGATTGTTTTAGGAGTAAAGGATTAACAGTTTGGAACTCTACTCATTGGAGTTAAGAATGAAAAGTGACCTCCTTCAAACATATGGAATTCTTAATTGGCTTCACAGGTAGATGTTTCCCTTCATGGAAGAGTCTAGAATCAGAGGGCATCATCTCAGAATAAGCAGCACCAATTTCAGACTGAGTTGAGGTGGAATTTCTTCTGAGTTGAAGATCATTGAAACTCTTTGCCACAGAGAGCTATAGATAGGGGAATCGAGAGTTATGGGGAAAGGGCAGGAAAACAGACGTTTGGAACATCAGATTAGTTATGATCCTACTGAATGGCAGAACAACTTCTAAAGGCTTCAGCTGTTCCTATTTCTTACAGTTTTAATGATACATAGAAAGAAAAAAAAACTATACAGCATAAACTGATGATAAAATGAGTGATATTACAGTTTTGAAGAACTTCAGCTGATAAGCGATGACCAAATTTGAAGGCCACTGTGGCTAGGAAGTAATTTGCAATATACATTAAACATTACTCAAGAGTTTTACTATTGTAACTTCACTTGTCAGATGTTTGAATGCTGCTGTGAAAATTAATCCCTATTTTAGAGCTAACAATGGCCAATTTACATTTGTTTTAACCTGTCAAGGTAACTGTCTGTAGTTGATAAAAATAGCAATGTTAAACCACCACCAGTCAGCTCATCCTAATGAGAGTGCAGCCCAATGATCCACTAGAATACGACAATTTTTCTTGCTTTACTTAGAACACTATAATTGATCTTCCACTTGAAAATACTGGATTCTTACCCAAATATAGTTTTGTTGCCTATACTACATCAGAACCATTGGAACTATAGCAAAAATTCTAATTCTCTTACCGGGGGTGTCCATCGATGTTACAGCGTAGAGTGACTGGAGCAGATGTCTGTATCTCAGACACACTGGGTGGATCTTTTAAAATCACTCCTCCAGTCTCTATCCCTGAAACAAAAAAAGTATAATTTAACGAATACAAAAGATTAAACAGAATCATCTCAAAGACTTTCTCCAAGTCACTCGATAATGGCCCCTTCCTGTAGTGTCTTGCATTGCAATCTGACAATTGATTTACAGTGTGTCCTTAGTCAGCAGATGCCCTCATTCCAGCAATCCCTCACACAGTGGACTCCAGATCAGTTATTGATTTGGATGATGATCTAATTTTTAATTTTGATTCACAAACATAAGTCAAACTTCAAACCCACAAACCCAAAACTCTACTTTTACATCAGATTTACTGCCATAGCAGAGTTCAGGCAAGGTCATTTGGATAGGAACATACACACTTGCACTCTAAAACCATTAACTGGAAACAATATCAAACTGAATAAATGTTTAGTGTAAGGAGATAAGATCATATGAAGTTATTTTTAGAGTGCATTTCAATGTAGACTAACCTTTCATTGCCTCTGTCTGGTCCATCCTAACAAAGAGAAAAATTCCTTGCTGTTATGAACAAGAAATATTTTGTGAAATAACCAATTTCTAAACCTCCATTTTTTTTTTCTCAGAAATCAAACAATTAGTTCAAACCCCTTAATGAGAAATCTGCAGACATCCCATCTCCACTAAGTTGGTCAGTGAAGTACTCTGTTGCTACATGGGATCATACTCGAAAGAAGTGGAAATTAAGCCAGCTTTGACTGACAATTATTTTAGGCTTATTTTAAACCAGTTCTTTAATTAGGTCTTTTCAGTTGCACTTAAACATTTCTATCTTTAACCTAAAACATTTAGTCCTAAAAACAAATCATAGATATTTATCAAAAAGAAAGTCAAAGTTGAAACTCTTCAACAAACAACACTGGAGACAAGATCAATAGTTAATTTCAAAGCTTAACTGAAAAACAACAACCCAGGGATTCAAGACCATAAGATGCAAAACATGACACCTATCGTTGGGAACATGTTAGATGATATTATTAATGAAGTAATAACAGGGCACTCATATTAGTCATACGGTAATTGCACAGACAACAGGGTTTTGTCAAAGAGAAATCATATTGAACCAATTTATTGGAGCTCTTTGAAGAAATAACCTGTGCTGCGGCTAAAGGACAACCAGAGGATGTGTTACATGTAGATTTCCAGATTTGCATCTCTGTCATTTTCTGGTTCCCCATTATTACACCCCCAGCCTCATTTTCTATGGGACCTGTGTTTACTTTATCTTCCTCCTTATATATTTCAAGAAGCTACCATCCATTTTCGTATTACTTAGGGGTTTTCACTCAGTTAATTTTTCTTTTATCATTTTTGCTAGCTTTTAAAACTTTCCCAGTTCTCTGGTTTACAATTAATCTGTGGCACATATGCATTTTTATTTCAATTTTATTGTGTTCTTAAGTTCCTTATTTAAACCGTTGTTGGTTTCTCTCTTTCCTAAATTCATTCTTCCTCACTGGAGATACATCTTTGTATCATTAATTTCTTTAAAATTTTTGTCATTATTCAAACTTTTCCTTCATAATGACTAGAATACCAATATTAGCTTCTGTTTGTACAGTATCCATTTGTTTCATCCTGAATACAACATGCATTTAAATAAATAGTCAGAAATTTTGCTTCCATAATTTTCCCCCTTTGATCCCATTTGCTGATTTCATTTTTGTTCACTCTGCTCCTTTCTTATCCCACTCTGGGTATCATTTGCCAAATACCTGACCTGTAATGATGCCACAACCTTGAATTTTGCAAGCCTATGTATTCCCTCTCTAGAATTCTCCACCCCACTCTAATTAGGTTAAAGCCCTCTACAAACAAATTGCAAGACATACAAGGATATTAGAGAACATTGATAAAAGAAAGTATATTTGATGTTGCCTTTACGTCTTAAAATAAACACTTGAACAGTATAAAGACTGATTAACAAAACTGAGGCTTAAGAATTGGAAATTCAATATCCACTTGATTTAACAAAAAAAGGTAGATGGAGTTTAATTTAGATAAATGTGAGGTGCTGCATTTTGGGAAAGCACATCTTAGCAGGACTTATACACTCAATGGTAAGGTCCTAACGTTGTTGAACAAAGAGACCTTGGAGTGCAGGTTCATAGCTCCTTGAAAGTAGAGTCGTAGGTAGATAGGATAGTGAAAGCGGTGTTTGGTATGCTTTCCTTTATCGGTCAGAGTATTGAGTACAGGAGTTGGGAGGTCATGTTGGGGCTGTACAGGACATTGGTTGGGCCAATTCTGGAATATTGCGTGCAATTTTGGTCTCCTTCATATTGGAAAGTTAGAACAAAGAAAATTTACAGCCCAGGAACAGGCCCTTCGGCCCTCCAAGCCTGAGCCGATCCAAATGTACTGTCTAAACCTGTCGGTCAATTCCTAAGCATCTGTATCCCTCTGTTCACCACCTACTTATGCATTTGTCCAGACACATCTTAAATGAATCTACTGTGCCTGCCTCTACCAGCTCTGCTGACAACGCATTCCAAACGCCCACCACCCTCTGTGTGAAGTACTTACCGCGTGTATCTCCCTTAGACTTTCCACCTCTCACCTTGTTGTCAAACTTGAAAGGGTTCAGAAAAGATTTGCCAGGATTAGAGGATTTGAGCTATAGGAAAAGGCTGAATAGGCTAGGGCTGTTTTCCTTGGAGCGTCTGAGGCTGAGGGGTGACCTTATAGAAGTTTATAAAATCATGAGGTGCATGGATAGGATAAATCGACAAAGACTTATCCCTGGGGTGGGGGAGTCCAGAACTAGAGGGCATAGGTTTAGAGTGAGAGGGGAAAGATATAAAAGAGATCAAAGGGGCGACGTTTTCACACACAGGATGGTGTGTATATGGAATGAGCTGGCAGAGGAAGTGATGGAGACGAGTACAATTGCAACATTTAAAAGGCATATGGGTATATGAATAGGAAGAGTTTGGAGGGATATGGGCCAAGTGCTGACAGTGGGACTAGATTGGATTGGGATATCTGGTCATGAGTTGGACCGAAGGGTCTGTTTCCGTGCTGTACATCTCTATGACTCTATGACACTTAATCTACCTTAAAAGAACAACTAAAAAAAAGCAGCCAGTCTTGACTAATGACTCTTTTGCTGAACAGAGTCACAGAGACGTACAGCTCAGAAACAGACCCTTCGGTCCAACTCGTCCCTGCCGACCAGATATCCCAACCTAATCTAGTCCCATTTGGTGGTGGTGGTTACTAGGAATGTGATAGGTAAGTGAAGGTTGGGGGGGTGATAGGTTGGACAGGAGGGATAGGTGGGAAGGAAAATGGACAGGTCAAGAGGGTGGTGCCAAGTTGGAGGCTTGGGACTAGAATAAGGTGGCGGGGGGGGGGGGGTGAAATGAGGAAACTGGTGAAATCCACATTGATCCCATGTGGTTGGCAGGGTCCCAAGGTGGAAGATAAAGTGTTCCTCCTCCAGGGTGGTTAGGGTTTGGCAATAGAGGCAGCCCAGGACCTGCACATCCTTGGTGGAATGGGAGGGGAAGTTAAAGTGTTCAGCTACAGGATGGTGGGGTTGTTTGGTGCAGGTGGCCCAGAGATGTTCTCTGAAACGATCCACAAGATGGTGTCCCATTTCCCTGATGTACAGGAGACCACATCGGGTGCAACGGATATAGTAGATGACATGTGTGGAAGTACATAACACCTCAGCAAAGGCCTCACCTTCATCCTAATAGGCTCCTGGATTAATGAGTTTGACTTATGCGCAACCTTGAACATTTCTTCCACAGCCTCCACCTCCAGACCCAGTTTTTCCATCAAGAATCTCACCCACACTCCAAGGACCCCTTCTCCCGCCTCCAACACAGCCCAGTGATGGTCTGTTACCCGCCCTTGATCTCTTCATTTCCAACGGCCACCATGATAAAGACCGCCTCAACCTGTCCACCCACCTCACCCACTCCAACCTCTCACCCTTGAAACACGCAGCTCTCCACTCCATCCGCTCCAACCCATCACCATCAAACCAGCAGACAAAGAGGGAGGACAGGGGTAGTTTGATGCACCAACCTTGACACTGCTGAAGCTAGGCACCAACTTGCAGACGCCCCTCGACCACAACCTCCCCTCCCATCACCAAAACATCATCTCCCAGACCATACACAACCTCATCACCTCTGGGGATCTTCCATCGACAGTCTCAAACCTGAGTCCGAGAACCCCGCACCACCCAATTCTACCTTCTACCCAAGATTCACAAACCTGACTGCCCCGGTTGACCCATTGTCTCAGCCTGCTCCTTCCCCACTGAACTGATCTCTGCATATCTTGACACTGTCCTGACCCCCTTAGTCTAGGAACTCCCAGCTATGTTTGGGACACCACCCACGCCCTTCACCTCCTCCAAGACTTTCGCTTCCCTGGCCCCTAATGTCTTATCTTCGCCATGGACATCCAATCCCTCTACACATCTATCTGCCACGAAAAAGGCCTCCAAGACCGCAGTTTCATCCTCTCAAGCCATCCCAACCAGTACCCTTCCACTGATACTCTCACTTGTCTGGCTGAACTGGTCCTCAGCCTCAACAACTTCTCCTTCCAATCCTCCCACTTCCTCCAAACCAAAGGGGTAGCCATGGGCACCTACATGGGGCCCAGCAATGCCTGGCTCTTCGTCAGGTACATGGAACAGCCCATCTTCCGCAGTTACACCGGCACCATTCCCCAGCTTTTCCTCCATTACATCGATGACTGTATTGGAGCTACCTTGTGCTCCCAAGAGGAGGGCAAACAGTTCAAATTCACCAACACCTTCCACTCCGACTTTAAATTCATCTGGAACGTTTAGACACCTCCCTCCCCTTCCTGGACCTTTCCATCTCCAGTGACCAACTAACCAGGGACGTCTACTACAAACCCACCAACTCCTACAACTACCTGGACTACACCTCCTCCCACCCTGCCTCCTGTAAAAATCCCATCCCTTATTCCCAATTCCTCTGCATCTGCTCTCAGGACAACCAATTCCACCACAGAATATCTCAGATGGCTCCCTTCTTCAAAGACCGCAATTTACCCTCCCGTATGTTCAACGATGCCCTTCAGCACATCTCCTCCAATTCCCGCATCTCCACCTTGAACCCCGGTCCTCCAATCGCAACAAGGACATAACACCCCTGGTCCTCACCTTCCACCCACCAATCTCCACAGACATCACATCATCTTCTGCTATATCCGCCACCTACAAACAGACCCCATCACTCGGGATACATTTCCCTCTCCGCATCCCGATCTGCATTTCAGAGAGACTGTTCCCTCTGCAACTCCCTTGTCAGATCCACGAACCCCCCTCACCCCCAAAAGTCCACACCCAACTCCCAGCACCTTCCCCTGCCAATGCAGGAAGTGCAGCAAAATCTGTGCCCACAACTCACCTACGTCCAAGGCCCTAAAGGATCCTTCCACATCCAACAGAAATTTACCTGTACTTCCACAGGTCATTTACTGTATCCATTGTACCCGACGTGGTCTCCTCTACATCTGGGAGATGGGACGCCAACTTGCAGATCATTCCAGAGAACATCTCTGGGACACCCACACCAACCAATTCCACCACTCCGTGGCTGAACACTTCAACTCCCCTTCCCACTCCACCAAGGACACGCAGGTCATGGGCCTCCTCCATCGCCAAACCCTAACTACCCATGCCTGGAGGAAGAATGCATCATTTTCCGCCTTGGGACCCTGCAACCACATGGGATCAATGTGGATTTTTACCAGTTTCCTCATTTTCCCTCCCCCAACCTTATTCCCAGTCCCAAGCCTTCAACTCGGCATCGCTGTCTTGACCTGTCCATCTTTCCTCACACCTAACCGCTGCACCCACCTCTCCAACCTATCACTTCCCCCACCCGCCTCCCACCTTCATTTACCTATGACATTCCCAGCTACCTCACCCCCAAGCCCCACCCCTCTCCCATTTATCTCTCAGCCCCCAGCCCATAAGCCTCATTCCTGATGAAGGGCGTATGCCTGAAAAGTCAATTCTCCTGCTCCTCAGATGCTGCCTGACTTGCTATGCTTTTCCAGCACCACGCTGTCTGATTAATGATCTGGTGTTGTTTCAACAGTCAAACAACAACAGACCATTCTTTGTATTAAATAGAGAAAAGTGACTTTGTAATTAGAACATAGGAGTGTCCCACATAGTGCAAGATGTGTAAATCATAAGCTTGAGCTCCCCAGATACACCTCACCTACGTCGAATATGGACCCTTGGTCTAAATTCAGGCTTACTCCTACCTAAGTTTAGACACGAAAACATTTATTCATGCTTGTGTCCCAAGTCCTCATCTAGGGGGTTAGATAGGGTCGACAGTATGAACCTTTTCCCGCGTATTGAGTCGGGTATTACAAGGGGGCATAGCTTTAAATTAAGGGGGGGTAGATATAGGACTGATGTTAGGGGTAGGTTCTTCACTCAGCGAGTTGTTAGTTCATGGAATGCCCTGCCAGTAACAGTGGTGGACTCTCCCTCTTTATGGGCATTTAAGAGGGCATTGGATAGGTATATGGAGGATAGTGGGTTAGTGTAGTTTAGGTGGGCTTGGATCGGCGCAACATCGAGGGCCCAAGGGCCTGTACTGCGCTGTATTCTTCTATGTTCTATGTTCTAAGTCACACTCAGGTCCTCTTCCAGTTTTTAGACCATAAGACATAGGAGCAGAAATTAGGCCATTCAGCCCATCAAGTCTGCTGCGTCATTCAATCATGGCTGATAAATTTCTCAAACCCATTCTCCCCATAACCCTTGATTACCTTATTACTCAAGAACCTAAGTCTTAAATATACTCAATGACCTGGCCTCCACAGCCTTCTGTGGCAATGAATTCCACTGCCTGAAGACGTTTCTTCTTACCTATGTTCTGAAAGGTTTTCCCTTTACTCTAAGGCTATGCCCTTGAGTTCTAGTCTCTCCTACCAATGGAACACCTTTCCAACATCTACTCTGTCCAGGCAATTCAGTATTCTGTATGTTTCAGTTAGATCCCCTCATCCTTTTATACTCCATCAAGTATAAACCCAGAGTCCTCAAACATCTCTCATAAGTTAAGCTCTTCATTCCTGGGACCATTCTCGTGAACCTCCTCTGGACACGCTCTAAGGCCAGTATATCCTTCCTGAGATATGGAATCCAAAACTCATAATACACCAAATGTGGTCTGACCAGAGCTGCATAGAGCCTCAGAGATACATCCCTGCTTTTATATTCAAGTCCTCTCAAAATAAATGCCATCATTGTATTTGCCTTCCTAACTACTGACTCAACCTGCATGTTTAGCTTGAGAGAATCCTGCACAAGAATTCCCCAGAGTCTTTGCACTTCAGATTTCTGAATTTTCTGCCAATTTAGAAAATAGTCCCCACCTCTATTCTTCCTACAAAAGTGCATGACCTCACACTATGTTGTACCCCATCTGCCACTTCTTTGCCCACTCTCCTAACCTATCCAAATCCTTATGCAGCCTCCCTGCCTCCTCAATGACAGAATGTTCTCAGTTCCTTCATTTCTCTCAGTTGCCTTTATGTCAGTAGAGAGATAATTGCAAGATAATTCCAGGTAATTAAGAGTATCAAAAGATAGTACAGATGGAGTGAGTGGATGTTGACAGGCTGAATAACAAGTCACCCATGTCACGTGACTCTTATACCTATGTTATTTCAGCTATTTGGTTTGTCTCTAGAATTATCTTATTTCTGACTTTTTGTATTTCTCTCTCTGCCTTAATTAATTGGACCATAGGTCATCCCTTCACTTGCTATTCAGCTGTGAACACTTTGCACACACCATTTGACTTCACTTGAACTATCTTTTGACACACCCAATTACCTGGAATTATCTTGCAATTATCTCTCTGCTGAGGAGAAAGCGAGGACTGCAGATGCTGGAGATCAGAGTCAGAGTGTGGTGCTGGAAAAGCACAGTAGGTCAAGCAGCATCCGAGAAGCAGGAGAATTGGTGTTTCGGACATAAGAATGAGGCTTGTGGGGGGGCCTGAGAGATAAATAGGAGGGGGGTGGTGTTTTGGGGCGGGGGGGGCAGGGGGAAAGCTAGTGAAAAAGCAATAGGTAGATGAAGGTCAGGGAGAATGTGACAGGTTGGACAGGAGGATGGAGCGGATAGATGGGAAAGAGATGGACAAGTCAGGTAGGCGGTGCCAAGTTAGTGGCTTGGGACTGGGATAATGTGGGGGGAGGGGAAATAAGCAAACTGTTGAAATCAACATTGATCCTGTGTCCCAAGGAAGAATATGAGGCGTTCTTCCTCCAGGCATCGGAATATATGGGTTTGGCGATGAAGGAGGCCCAGGACCTGCATGTCCTTGACGGAGTGTCCCAGAGATGTTCTCTGAAATGATCCATAAGTAGGTGTCCTGTCTCCTCGATGTAGAGGAGACCACACTGGGCGCAACAGATACAGTAGATGACATTGGGGGAGGTACAGGTAAATTTCTGTCGGATGTAGAAGGATCCTTTAGGGCCTTGGACGAAGGAGAGGAAACTGGTGTGGGCACTGGTTTTGCACTTCCTGCCGTGGTTGGGGAAGATGCGGGAGTGGGGTATGGGCTGGTGGGGGGGGGGGGGGGGCATGGACCTGACGAGGGAGTCGCGGAGGAATGGCCATTCTAGAATGCTGATCAGGGAGGGGAAGGAAATATGTCTCTGGTGGGGTCCGTTTGTAGGTGATGAAGTGGCAGACGATGATGCGATGTATGCGGAGGTTGGTGGGATGGAAGGTGAGGACCGGGGGATTCTGTCCTTGTTGCATTGGGAGGGGTGGGGTTCAAGACCGGTGGTGCGTAAAGTGGAGGAGATGCACTGGAGGGCATCATCGACCATGTAGGAAGAGAAATTGCAAACTTGGAAGAAGGACACCATCTGGGATTTTCTAAGGTGGAATTTGTTGTCCTGGAAACAGATACACCGGAAGCAGAGAAATTAGGAATAAGGGATGGCATTTTACAGGAAATAGGGTGGGAGATGTAGTCTAGGAAGCTGTGGGAGTTGGTGGGCTTGTAGTAGATGTCCGTGGTTGGTCAGTCGCTGGAAATGGAGAGGTCCAGAAAGGGGAGGGAGGTGTCCAAGATGATCCAGGTGAATTTGAAGTCAGGGTGAAAGGTATTGAAGTGGATGAAATGTTAAACCTCCTCGTGGGAATACGATGTAGCACCGATACAGTCATCGATGTAGCTGAGGAACAGGTGGAAGATGGTGCTCATGGTACTGCAGAAGATGGACTGTTTCATGTCAAGAGGCAGGCATAGCTGTGCCCCTTGTGGGTCCCCATGGCTACCCCTTTGGTTTGGAGGAAGTGGGTAGTTTGGAAGGAGAGGTTCAGCCAGGTGAATGAGGGTATCAATGGAAGGGTACTGGTTGGGACGGTGTGAGAGGAAGAAACTGAGGGCTTACACATCCATCTGCCAGGATGAAGGCTTCCAAGCCCTCAATGCAACAAAGACAGAACCGCCCCCCCCCCCCCAGTGCTCACCTTCCACCCCACCAACCTCCACATACATCGTGTCATCCTCCACCAGTTCCACCACCTACAAACAGACCCCACCAGAGACTTATTTCTCTCCTCACCCCTATCAGCATTCCGGAGATGCCATTCCCTCCACGACTCCCTCATCAGGTCCAGACACCCCACTCCTGGCATCTTCCCCTACCACCAGAGGAAGTGCAAAACCTGCGCGCACACTACTCCCTCACCTCCGTTAGAGGCTCCAAAGGATCCTTCCACATTTGACGGACATTTACTTGTACCTCCGCCAATGTCATCTACTGTATGCGTTGCACCCAATGTGGTCTCCTCTACATCGGGGAGACAGGATGCCTACTTGTGGATCTTTTCAGAGAACATCTCTGAGACACGCACACCAAGCAACCCCATCACACCGTGGCCGAGGACTTTAACTCCCCATCCCACTCCGTCAAGAACACGCAGGTCCTGGGCCTCCTTCATCGCCAAACCCTTAGCACCTGATACCTGGAGAAAGAATGCCTCCTATTCCACCTTGGGACCCTGCAACCACATGGGATCAATGGGGATTTCAACAGTTTCCTCATTTAACCTCATCCCACATTATCCCAGTCCCAGGCCACCAACTTGGCACCGCCCACCTGACTTGTCCATCACTTTTCCCATCTATTCTCTCCACTCTCTTCTCCAACCTATCATCTTCTCCCCCACCTTCATCTACCCATTGCTTTTTCAGCTACCTTACCCCCCCAACCCCATCCCGTCCATTTATTTCTCAGTGCACCCGGCCCACAAGTCTCATTCTTGATGAAGGGCTTATGCCAAAAATGTCGACTCTCCTGCTCCTCGGATGCTGCCTGACTGCTGTGCTTTTCCAGCACCACAATCATTATGTCTCTGCCTATAAATTCCGTGCCTCTGCAGTTCCCTCCACTTCACCTGACAAAGTAGCAGTGTTTTGAAAGCTTGTGCTTTCAAATAAAGCTGTTGAACTACAATCGGAGTAAATCCATGCTGACTGTGTCTGATTCTGCTACTATTTTATAAGTATTCTGCTATAAAATCCTTGATGATGATCACTAGCATCTTCCCCACAACCAATGTCAGATTCACTGATCTATAATTCCCTGTTATCTTTCTACATCTAGTTTTAAATCGTGGGCTTGCACTAGCTATCCTCCAAACTGTAGGAACTGTTCCAGAGCCTAAATCTTGGAAGATGGAAACCAACGTATTTACTATTTCTAGGGACATTTCTAACACTAAACCCAGTATTTCCACCATTTCTGGTATACCTTTGGTGTCCTGCTTTGTAAAGACAGAAACAAAGTAAAAATTTAGTTTGTTGGTTATTTCTTTTCTCTGCCTTAACTTCCTGTTTTGTACAGTTCGGGATCTAAATTAGCTTTGGCCAATCTTTTTCTCTTTACATACCTACAGAACTTCTTTGTACAGTCAATGCTTACGTTCCCCATAGACTTGCTTTCATTTCCCTCCCCGTCACCCCCTTGTTAAATCAATTCCTTGGACTTTGTAGGAGCTGTTTCTGCTGGTCTGCCTGTTTGCAAGCCATTTGGGTCAATCATAATATTCCTCTCACCTGGCTTGGCCCCATGCCCTGGGTGACCCTAGCCTAATAGAACATTCTGTAACAACTACATAACTGTTTTTTATCCCCACATAACTCATGAACTTTTTATCTGCCATCTGCATTAACTCAAGATCTGAGAAACATTAGCATCGTGTGTAGTTATGTTATAGTCTTGGCAAGGCTGACCTCTGTCTGCTGTATGTTCACATAGGCCATCTAGTGATTATCTTGTGATTCAGTATTTGATTGAGAACTGTCAGCTCAGCATTTTATGCACTATACAAACTCTTGTATTCCATAACACTTAGGAGAAAACACCAGTCCGTGCTAAGGGAAGGTGTTTTTTCTCCCCCATGATATCATGCAATAACATTTGTCAATGCTGAAGGTCCGAGTCCGAAGAATTTCTTCAACAGTCCTCCTTTGCTGACTTTTAAAGTGCTGCCAATCCTCAGATCTTTTTTTGCTTTTATGTTTTATCTCAGTTCATTCATAGGCCATTGCTTGGCCAACGTTCTCTTTGTATTTTTGTGCCAGATAGGAATAAATGTTTTTTGTGATTCACCCATTCACTTTTTGAATGTTTACCATAGCCTATCAACTGTCATTTTCCTAGTTACCATCAGTTCTAAGGATCACCAGACCCAAAACATTAACTGATTTCTCTTCACAAATACTACCAGACTTGCTGAACTTTTCCAGCAACTTGTGTTTTAGTTTCCTAAATACTGAGGACGCCTGGAGATTCAGTTCCTATCCCTGGTCACCATGCAGTAATCCGGACTACTCATGTGATTAATTCATCTATTTTAGATTGAATGCTTTGTGCATTCAGGCACAACTTCTTCGGGCCTTGTCTTTTTTTCTTTCCTTTGGCTTTGTTTGATTCTGGCCCGTGATTCACTGGCCCAGATATTCACAACACAGAAATAATTTAGATGACGGAACTAAATTGTAACATCTCAAAGTTTGCAGATGCTACCAAGTTGGGTGGAAGGGTGAACTCCGACGAGGACATTGAGATTAGATTAGATTACTTAGATTAGATTAGATTACTTACAGTGTGGAAACAGGCCCTTCGGCCCAACAAGTCCACACCGACCCGCCGAAGCGCAACCCACCCATACCCCTACCTTTACCCGTTTAACCTAACACTACGGGCAATTTAGCATGGCCAATTCACCTGACCCGCACATCTTTGGACTGTGGGAGGAAACCGGAGCACCCGGAGGAAACCCACGCAGACACGGGGAGAATGTGCAAACTCCACACAGTCAGTCGCCTGAGTCGGGAATTGAACCCGGGTCTACAGGCGCTGTGAGGCAGCAGTGCTAACCACTGGGCCACCGTGCCGCCCACTCATGCTTCAGCATGCTTCAGCATGATCTGGACAGGCTGACTGAGTGGACAAATCAATGGCAGATGTAGTATAATTTAGATACATGTGAGGTCTTTCACTTTGGAAACAAAAACAAGGTGGCAGATTACTATCTGAATGGCAGTAAATTGCAAGAGGGAAGTGTGAGGTGGGACCTGGGTGTCTTTGTGCACCAGTTGCTGAAGGCAGGTATGTAGGTGCAGCAGACATAAAGGCAGCAAATAGCTTGTTGGCCTTCATTGCGAGACGTTTCGAGTACAGGAGCAGGGATGTGTTGCTACAGTTTTACAGGGCCTTGGTGAGGCCACACCTAGAATATTGTGTGTAGTTTTGGTTGTCTTTTCTGAGGAAGGATGCTCTTGCTGTCAAGGCAAAGGTTTTCCAGGCTGATTCCAGGAACGGCAGGACTTACGTAGGAGGAGCGATGGACGAGGTTAAGATCGTTTTCACTGGAGTTCAGATGAATTGGGGGGGAGGAGGGGGTGGAGGATCTCAAAGACTTATAAAATTCTAACAGGACTAGACAGGGTAGATGCAGGAAGGATGTTCCCAATGGTGGGTTCATCCAGAACCAGAGTTCACAGTTTGAGGATTTGGGGTGATTTAGGACGGTGATGAGGAGACATTTCTTCACCCAAAGAATGGTGGGCTTGCGAATTAATTGCCACAGGAAGTAGCTGATGCCAAAACCTGTACTGTATTCAAGGGGTAGCTAGATACAGTGAGGGCAGTGGGATTAAACCTTATTGGGAGAAAGCAGGATTAGGCTACTGTGTTGGACGATCAGCCATGATTGTGATGAATGGTGGAGCAAGCTTAAAGGGTCGAATGGCTTTCTCCTACTCCTAACTTCTATGTTTCTATGATTCCTCTGCCTATCACACCCCTTAGTCCCCTTTCTCACATTTGCTCTTGTCCTCAATTTCCCTTCCACTGACTCCTTGCATAGATTTGAAAAGGGTGGCACTGAAAAAGCACAGTAGGTCAGGCAGTATCCAAAGCGCAGGAGAGCTGACGTTTTGGGGATAAGCTCTTCATCAGAAATGTCCTTATCCCAAAACGTCAACTTTCCTACTGGTTGGCTCCTGCCTGACCTGCTCTGCTTTGCCAACGCCACCTTTTTCGACTCTGACTCTCCAACATCTGCAGTCCTCACTTTCTCCTCCTTGCTTGGTTCCAACCCTCCTCTCGCCTTGCCAATTTAGTTTAAACCTTCTCAATCATTCTACCAAATAGTCCGCTGGGGCACAGTCCCACTCCTGCCCAGGTGTAACCCTTCCAGTTGTCCTGGTCTCACCTCCCCCAAAACTAGTCCCAATGGCCCAGGAATCTGAAACTCCCCCTACTCACACCATCTTTTCAGCCACGTACGCATCCAATGTGCCCAGATAATTCTACTGACGAGCAAATGGCACTGGTAGTAATCCTGAAACCACTACCTGTTGAGTCCTGCTTTTCAGCTTGCTTTCTAACACCCTATATTCTGCTCTTGGGGCCTCATTTCTTTACTCACTTACGTCATTGGTAATATACACCAATGTGTACAATGACATCTGGCTGTTCATCCTCCCCTTGAGGATGTCCTGTAGCCACTCAGCCATCCTTGACCCTAGCACCAGGAAGGTAACATACCATACTAGAATCTCATTGCAGCCACAAAAATGCCTATCTATTCCCTTTAAATTGAATCCACTATGATACTGCATTTCCACATGTTTTGCTCCTCCCTTGTACAGCACAGTCAACGTGGTACCAAGAATTTGCAAATGCTTTCCTTTGCTTCACCAGTGCCCCACCTACCCAATTTTAGTATATATGCTGCCGAAGGAGAGAAAAGAGCTTTTTAGATTAGATTACAGTGTGGAAACAGGCTCTTCGGCCCAACAAGTCCACACCAACCCGCCGAAGCGCAACCCACCCATACCCCTACATTTACCCCTTACCTAACACTACGGGCAATTTAGCATGGCCAATTCACCTTACCTGCACATCTTTGAACTGTGGGAGGAAACCGGAGCACCCGGAGGAAACCCACGCAGACACGGGGAGAACGTGCAAACTCCACACAGTCAGTCACCTGAGGCGGGAATTGACCCCAGGTCTCTGGCACTGTGAGGCAGCAGTGCTAACCACTGTGCCACCGTGCCACTCTCAGTTTCCAGTCTAACTGACCCTTTGTCAAAGCTAAAAAAAGGGAGAAATAGGGAGGTATTTATACTAGGCTGAGAGAAGGTGAGTCGTGGCTCCAGAAGCAAAGGTAGCAATAAAGAGTGCATAGAGAGATTATAGGGAGATTAGGAGCTGTGAATGACCAAGGCTGAGGATAGTGCTATGTGACAAAATATGTGGGGGATGGGTGAAGCAGAAGCAAAATGGAAAACATGGGAGAAGGGTAGCAAAGGGGGAAGAGGAGAGGAAAAAGGTGATGAGAGAGTGGGGAGCGAGAGAAAGAGAGACAATCAAGAAATAAGAGGTACAGAACAGTGAAAAAGATATAAAAAAAGATAAATAAATGAAATAAAATTACGGAGCAGAATGAAAACAGAGGGGTCGAGATGGGATAATCATCTGAAGTTGTTGAATTCAATGCTGAGACCGGCAGGCTGTAACGTGCCTAGTCGGAAGATGAGATGCTGTTCCTCCAGTTTGCGTTGAGCTTCACTGGAACATTGCAGCAGGCCAAGGACAGACATGTGGGCATGGGAGCAGGATTGTGTGTTGATGTGGCAAGCCACGGGAAGGTCCAAGACCTGACTGCGTACAGACCAAAGGTGCTCAGCAAAGCGATCACCCAGTCGATGTTTTGTCTCTCCAATATAGAGGAGACCACATTGGGAGCAACGAATGCAATAGACCAAATTGAAAAAAGTACAAGTGAAACGCTGCTTAATCTGAAATGAGTGTTTGGGGCCTTGGATGGTGAGCATGGAAGAGGTAAAGGGGTAGGTGTTGCACCTTCTGCGATTGCATGGGAAGGTGCCGTTTGTGATGGGAGAGGTGTTAAGTGTGATGGAGGAGTGGACTAGGTTGTCCCGGATGGAACGATCTCTGCGGAATGCAGACAGGGGGAGGGAAGGGAAGATGTGTTTAGTGGTGGCGTCGTGTTGGCGTTGGCAAAAATGGTGGAGGATTATTCTTTGCATGTGAAGGCTGGTGGGGTGAAAGGTGAGAACAAGACGGACCCTATCCTTGTTCTGGGAGAGGAGGGAGGAGGTGAGGTTCGTGGCACGAGAGATGGACCGCACGCTGTCGAGAGCCCTATCAACAGGTATATTGTGGAATTTAGTGTACTTTTATGATTTGGAGGTGCCAGTGTTGGACTGGCATATACAAAGTTAAAAATCACACAATGCCAGGTTATAGTCTAACAGGTTTATTTGGAAGCTAGTGCTCCCAAATTAACCTGTTGGACCATAACCTGGTGTTGTGTGATTTTTAACTTTGTACTTCAATGAAATGTAACTTTTTGATGACTTCAGGGGCTTGGTTTTAAGTAGGCTGCCCCAGTGAGGTGTAACGAAAGAGATAAGATCAAAAGCAGGTAAATGAAGGCAAGCCTGGATGCCAAAAGTACAGCAGTGTGTCAGTCCTGTCAACCTTCAGAATAGGTGTCAGTGTACTTTCAAT
This sequence comes from Chiloscyllium plagiosum, assembly GCF_004010195.1. NCBI lineage: Eukaryota > Metazoa > Chordata > Chondrichthyes > Orectolobiformes > Hemiscylliidae > Chiloscyllium > Chiloscyllium plagiosum. Next base: position 130,804,140 of record NC_057712.1, read on the forward strand.
AGGTGAAGAGACTTGCCACAAAAGTTCCAGGCATCAGGGCTTTACGCTACAAACGTTAGGTTGGAAAATCTGGGTTTGCTCTCTTTGAAGCAAAGCAGTTTGAGGTGAAATTTGGAAAAGAGCACAAGATGACCTGTTTAGCTTAGTTAGACAAAATAAATAGTTTCTATTAGCTTTTTGGTACAAAGTGTTTTTGTTTTTGGCCAGAAGTGCAGAGGGGTGCAAGGAAAACATTTCTTTATGTCGCTAGGTGATAGAAGTAGAGGTGATAAATGATTTCAGAAGGAAACTAGATGGACTGCATCCTCTACGGAAAGAGGATATGTACTTGCTGGGTTGAACAATCTTCGCCTGTGCTGTATTAAGTCTATTAGAGAGGACTGGTTAGCTCAGTTGGCTCGGCAATTGGTTTGCAATGCAGAGTGATACCAACAGTGCAAGTTCACCTTGCAGATCAAGTTTCAGGAGAAATGGAGCACTCAATTCCTCCGCACAACTTTCTCTGGTAAATCAATGACATTATCGGTGCTACTTCCTTCTCTTGTCCAGAATTGAAATATTTATCAATTTTGCTTCCAATTTCCACCATGCTCACTTTCACCTGATCCATCTGACTCTTCCCTTCCTTGACATCTGTTTCCATTTCTGACCACCACAAAATGTCTACTACAAACCCACCAACTTCCACAGTTACCCTCACTATACATCCTCATATCATGCTTCCTGTAAAGATTCCACTCCATCCTTCTAGTTTCTCTGTCACATTGGTTCTGATGATGCCACTTTCCGCTGGGAGAACTCAATGTCCAATGTTTTCCTCAAACAAAGATTCTCCATGAACCTGATTGATAGATCTCTCACCTGTATCCAACCCATTTCCCACACTTCTGCCCTTGCCCTTTCTTTTCCCTCCCACTTCACAGATAGAGACCCCAATCCTCACTTTCCAAAAGCCACATCCAAAGCATCACAATTAGCCACTTCTGCCATCTCCAGCAGGTTGCCTCCATCAGACACTTCCCTGTGTCAGCCTTCCATAGGGACCTTGCCCTCCAGAACACCTTAGTCCACTCCCGATACCTCCCACATACCACCACAGCATCTTTCCACACAATCGTAGAAGGTACAACACCTACCCATTTACTTCCCCCCTCACCACGACTGAAGGTCTCAGACACATCTTCCAGGTGAAACTGCAATTTACTCAACCTTGTCTATTATATTTGCAACTCACAATGTTTCTTCTACAAAGAGATGAAACGCAGATTGGGAGACCACTGTGTGGAACACCCACATTCTGCATGCAAAAATGATCCCAAGTTTCCAGTACCTGCCACTTTAGCACACCACTGTTTCGTGACCAACAATGGTGTCTCAAGTATACTGCAGTGCTCTAGCAAGGCTTCAGCACAAGCTGGAAGAACAGCATCCTATTTTCAACTTGGGGACACTAAAGTCTTCAGGACTCAATATAGAGTTCATATGCTTAGGGCCAGAACACCACCTTCCACATTCTTTCACCACCCGCACCCACAGGCCTTGTCGTTACATGGGCTGTTGCCATCACACCCAGCCCATTTTCATCTACTAATGGTCTCCAATAGCAGTTTTTGCTTCTCCCTACTACTTGCTTGATATTTAAATGCAGACTAAATCATTGCAATATAATTTACTGGATTATGCACACAAATGTCAGCAGGTATCATCATGAATTAGGTTAAATCTGCCAAATTTGTTTAATAGCCTCCTTCTTTGCATGATATGCTAAGATTGCATTGAATGAGACACTGAACCAGCAATTAATCTTTGAAAGTACATGGAGGAATCTGTTAAGGAAGTCTTTATGAGGAAGTGATTTTTGAAGTGCATGATCATCAAAGTCAATATTGTTTTACAAAAGAAAAATAATGATGGACAAACGTAGAATACTTGGATTTCCAATAAGTCTTTAATAAAACATCACACAAAAGATTAATATGCAAGCTAAAGACTCACAGAGTTGGGAGGAATATTACCATTAATGGGTGGTTGATGGACAGAAAATCAAAAGAGATGAACAGGTGAATAAAGTTGGCAGGCTGTGGATTAGTGGAGTGTTACAAAGATCATTGCTGGAGCCTCAGCTTTTCATAAATCTTGATTAAAGACTGGATATAACACTGGATTCAATTACCTTTATTAAGGATTGCCTGCACCCAACAATAAAAAGCCACAATTAGAACTTGAGCCTGTTCTATTTTTCAATGAGATTGTAATTGATCTGTGGTCTAACTCCCGCCTTTGGCTCATATCTCTTAATACCTTTGCTTAACAAAAATTTATCACTAAAATTTAAAATTAATCTGATCCCATATCCATTGCCATTTGCAGGAGATGGTTACAAACATGCGTCGAAGTTCTTCCTAACATCTCACCTGAACTGTTGGGCCCTAATTCTCAAACTATGCTCCCTAGCTTGAGAATCCTCAACCAGTGGAAATAGTTTATTTATCTTTTCCTGTTAATATCTTGAAAATAGCAATCTGCGGAAGCACAAACATCATAAAGACTGAAGCAGTTCAGAGGACTGGTCCACATTAACGTTCTCTCAGTCCATTAATACATTCTCAGGTTTTCATTTTCCCAGTATGAATTTCCAATGTCATTACTTTTCTGAATTTTCTTTTGAATAATAATTAATAATTCTTTCTACAGGTGTCTCTGAAGTGCCAAACTCCTGGCTCAACATAAAATCATACCCTTGAACTTGTTAACCTTTTCAAGATAAGATAGGACCATTCCTAACCAGAAAGCATTGGTACTCACATTTGATATTGAAAGACGCGGTTGCTGTTTTAGCTTCCTCTCCAGTGACTGTATTCCGTGCTATGCACTGAAAGTCTCCACTGTCCTCCCTCCAATCAACTGCAGTAAATTGCAGATTGCTGCCTTCAATGAAGCGTCTCTCAGAAGTCTTCACAGGTTTTCCATTTAGCAACCACTCAAAAACAACATTTGTTGGAATCTCAACCTCACAACGGAGTATTGCACTGCGCCCATGCAAAGCATCCTGTGAGTAGGGCTCCTTGGTGAATAGAATTATCGTCTGTATGCAGCACACTGTGGGGAGAAAAGACAATGTGTTTTCTTATTACATAATCATCCATCCCAGACACGAGTTCAAAACAATAATGGGGAGATGAAGAAAGGAGTTGAGGAAATGTGGTTGCATGGATTGGAGGCAAAGGAATGGACAGGCACACAAAACATAGGGAGTGGGAGGGAGAGGGAACATGGGGGTTGTGAGGGAGAGAGGGAGAACCTGTGCTGTGACCACTTTATAACTCCACGAACCTATATTGCATAAATATCTTCAATAGCATATTCTACAACAACACTCATGCTTTGTCTTGTTTGTCCCATGTCGCAAATCCTGCAACAGTGAACTTTGCATATGCAATATAATAAAACTTAATTTTCTACTGGCTTGGTTGTGTTTTATTTCATGTTTGAAGGCGAATATACAAGCCAGCAATTAAACTTTATATTTTTGATATGGTAATTAAATCCCAGTCAACCACAGCAAATCAAATAAATTGATGAACAAGGCATTAAAACCTCCTATCAGCAATAATGATGCAATCAAAAACAATTCACTTCATCAGGAACACAGGAACAGGAATAAGCCATTCATCCCTATGAGCCTGCTTGACCATTCAATAAGGTCATGTCTGACGTGTGGCCTAACATGTGCCTGCCTTGGGTCAATATCCCTAGTCTGGCTTAATAAAAGTTTGTCTCTCCCGAATAAGTTTGAACAATTGAATTTGCATTGACCACTGTTCAAGGAAATGAGTTCCAAACCTCCTCCACTCTTCGCATGTAGAAGTGACATCTCTCAAATGGCCTGGCCCTAATTCTTGGACTTTGCCCCTGGTTCTAGAATCTTGAACCAGTGGAAGAAGTTTCTTTACAGAACAAACCTCAATTATCTGAATTTCAGATGATCCAAACAAGATCTCAAGGTCCCATAAAAACGCTATCTGAACTCTCAGTCATCCAAGCAAAATACTCCCCACCCGTCTCCTTCGGATAATCAAGGTTGTTCTGTACACTATTTCCCTGCTAATAGGCTGAAGATCTCAATTAATTTGCTGCTTAAGCTTCTAAATTCTAGAGAACAAAAGCCTAATTTGTTTAATCTCTCCCCCTAGCTAAACCCCTAAAGTCCAAGCATCATATTGTAAACCTGCGCTGAACTCCCTACAAAGCCAAAACACCCTTCCCTTAGGTGTAGGGATCAGATTTGCACACAGTATGCCATTATGCATGTCACCCAGCTTGTACAAGCTTTAATAAACTTTAACTATTTGCAGAAGTTGGTGTGTGTGAATTACATCTCGTGTGAAACCTCGGGAAAAGAACCAAACATAACCACACATAACAATGCTATTTCATTACACAAATGATATTAAATAAAAGACAAGCTAAAGACAAATATGATTTTACGTTCATTCCACAGCCTCTTGGTTTCACAAACCGGCCACTGCTGAAGACTGGAAGCCTGTCCAACTGCCAACTACCAGGTCATGTCCTACCAATTTGAGTACTTAACCATTATTCCAACTTTGTTTCCTGCCACTCAACCAAGGTTCCTCTCCAAGTCAGTAATTTGCCCTCAATTCCATGAATTTCCATCTTAGCTAACAGTCTGATGTGGGACTTTAGCCTTTTAGAAGTCCTTTGCTACTACTTCAAAAAAAACTCTAGGTTTATCAGGCATCACCTATCCTTCATGAATGCATAGAGACTCTCCCTGATTCACTGAATTTTTTTTTTAGGTAATCAATTGCCCAATCATTGTTGGAGTCCAGAACCAAATTCCCCACCACAGCTAACTGGTCTGCAATTTCCTCTGTCTCCTCCTGATACCTTTCTTAATCAGCAGAGTGACATGAATAAATTTCCAATTCAGAGGTACAACTGCTAAATCTAGGGAACTCTTGAAAGATTATGGTTCAGGCATCAGCATCTCCTACCTCCTTGAACACTTGTGCATGGAAACCATTAGGTCTTGGGAATTTGTCAATCTTCAGTTCTATTAATTTCCCCATTATTGATGATTTACTTCAACTTATTTTATTTAGTCCTTGATCCATGTAAATTTATTTGGGACTTCTAGCAAGCTATCCTCCATTTCTGTTGCAAATACTGAAGCAAAATAATTGTTCAGCATGTGTGCTATTTCCTCATGGTCCTTGACAATATCCCCACTCAGCCTTCAAAGCGCCAACAGCACTCTTAACCAGTCACTTTCCCTTTATACAACTATAACATCTATTGTCTTTTATGTCCATTTAAGTTTCTTTTCATAATCCTTTTCAGCCACTTTGTGGCCTTTTGTTGGTCTTTGTAGTTGTCCCATTCTGTGGGATCTGTACTGTTCTTTGCATTTTTATAAGCCCCTTTCTTTGAAATTTATGCTGTCCCTCATCTCCATAGTAGACTAGCAGGAGGCTGGAAGAACACAGCAAGCCAGGCACAATCAGGAGGTGGAGAAGTCAACATTTTGGATGTAACCCTTCTTCAGGAATAAGGATTACATCCAAAACGTTGACTTCTCCACCTCCTGATGCTGCCTGACTTGCTGTGTTCTTCCAGCTTCCTGCTCGTCTACCTTGGATTCCAGCATCTGCTGTTTTCTTGTCTCTAACCATGTCCCTTATCTCCATGGAAGTTTCTTCTGTGAGGTGGCGCTTTTCCTTTTCATGGAAACAAGTTGCTTCTGAATTACATTAAAATATTTCTTTGAATACCCATACTTTCTTCAGCTGTTTTACCTATTAGCAGTGTTGCCTAGTTTACTGTAGACAATCTCTGTCTCATCCCATTAAAGTCTGCATGACCTAAATCCATTCTTTGTCTCTTACAAACACTACATGAAACTGAATTATGCTATGATTACTATTTGACAAATGCTCACGAACAACTGGGTCACTAATTAAATCAAGCTCATTATGAAGTGCAATGTTGCTTGTCCCCTTGTTGCATCAAAGAGACACAACCTCAGGAGACACAAGAAATTCACAATCTTTCTGGCAGATGGTTGTCTGTCTATCCTAATCTATGTTAAGATTAAAATCCTCTATTAATGTGACTCTGCCTTTGCTACACAGTTGCCTAATTTCAGCAATTAAACATTATACACTTCTCAGCTATTACTAGGTGGTCTATATGGGACACTTATTGAGGTTTTAATTCCTTTATGCCTCCTCAGTTCCACCCAAAAAGGTCTTTGGAATGCTCTCCCCCTCCTTACATTCTCTCTCACCACTGAAGTGATTCCATTTTCTAATTAGTAACGCTACGCCATCCTGTCTGTCGTTTTTGCTATGCCTCCTATAAATCTTATAAACTGGTATGTTCAGTTCCTGCTCCTGATCACCCCGCAGCCAAGCCTCTGTAATAGCTACTATACCTTAGTTTCCAATATGAATCTGTGCTTACAACTCATTTAACTTGTTCCTTAAACTCTGTGCATTTGTATGAAGAACTCTAATTTTGGCTGTACACCCAATCCTGTCATTCAGCGTTGTATTATTTCCTCCCTCCTGTCTTACCCAATGCACTTTTTAAGAGTCCCACCTTCATTAAACTGACCCTGCTTGTTCATTGTTAACCTCTACCTTATAGAACATAGAGCAATACAGCGCAAAATAAGCCCTTCGGCCCTCGATGTTGTGCCGACCTGCGAATTATGCTCAGCTCATCCCCTATACTATCCCAAAATCACCCATGTGTTTATCTAAGGATTGTTTAAATCTCCCTCATGTGGCTGAGTTGACTACATTAGCAGGTAGGGCATTCCACAGCTTTACCACTCTCTGCATAAAGAACCTGCCTCTGACATCTGTCTTAAATCTATCACCCCTCAATTTATAGTTATGCCCCCTCGTACAAGCTGATGTAATCATCCTAGGAAAAAGACTTTCACTGTCTACCCAATCTAATCCTCTGATCATCTTGTACGTCTCTATCAAATCCCCTCTTACCTTCTTCTTGCCAATGAGAACAGGTTCAAGTCTCTCAGCTATTCCTCATAAGACCTTCCCTCCAGACCAGGCAACATCCTGGTAAATCTCCTCTGCTCATTTTCCAACGCTTCCACATCCTTCCCGAAATATGGGGACCAGAACTGTACACAATATTCCAAGTGTGGCCGCAACAGTGTTTTGTATAGTTGCAGCATGATATTGCGGCTTCGGAACTCAATCCCTCTACCAATAACACACATAACACATCGTAAGCCTTCTTAACAGCACTATCCACCTGGGTGGCAACTTTCAGGGATCTATGTACATGGACTCCAAGATCCCTCTGCACATCCACACTACCAAGAATCTTTCCATTGACCCAGTATTCTGCCTTCCTGTTATTCTTCCCAAAGTGCATAAACTCACATTTAGCGGCATTAAACTCCATTTGCCACCTCTCAGCCCAATTCTGCAGTTTATGCAAGTCCCCCTACAACCTGTAACATTCTTCCACACTGTCCACTACTCCACCGACTTTACTGCCATCTGCAAATTTACTAATCCATCCACCTATGCCTGCGTCTAAGTCATTTATAAAAATGACAAACAGCAGTGGTCCCAAAACAGATCCTTGTGGCACAACAGTAGTAACCGGACTCCAGGCTGAATATTTTCCACCAACCACCACTCACTGCCTTCTTTCAGAAAGCCAGTTTCTAATCCAAACTGCTAAATCACCCTCAATTCCATGCCTCTGCATTTTCTCCAACAGCCTACATGTGGAACCTTATCAAAGGCTTTACTGAAGTCCATGTATACCGCATCAACTGCCTTACCCTCATCTGCTCATACCTTATACACTTTCTCATTACAACCCTAACAGTCCTGCTTTTTAACTTTCTGCCGAACTCCCTAAATTCCTTTTGCTGGACCTCACCGTTCTTGCTAATGTCATTAGTTCTAAAAGGACCACAACCTCTGGCTGCTCACTCTCCCTTTTCAGAATGCGATATGTCCACTCGGAGACATCCTTGAGCCTGGCACCAGAAAGGCAACACACCATCCTGGAATCTCACATGCAGCCACAGAAATGTCAATGTGGACCCTGACCATGGAATCCACCATGACTAACACTATTGCACTTTGACCCTCCTTCCTGTACAACAGAATCAGAATGGTGCCAACATTCTAGCTACTGGATTATATATTATAGAACATAAAGTAGATAAGTACAATTTGAATGAACCTGATCAGGTTGACAACTCGACAATACGCTTCACACCGGTTATGGACAACAATGAGCACTTCTTCACTGAACAGATAACACATTGTTATATATATCGAACATTATAATATTCTTGTTTAAATGCAAATGCATAGTCATCTTCCACTGAAGGTGTTTAATAATAAACTTTGCCCGGAAAGAATGACCAGAAATAGAAAATAGCAATCCACAATCAATTAGACTGAAGCTTATGGAAGTGTAACACCTTCTCCTATATTGTGAAGCTCCCAATTTGTCAATGAGATGGGCACAATAAAAGGGGTTCAAGAAATCGACCTGGAACTGACCAGTCAGACAGAACCATTCATAACTCAGAGACATAAACAATGTTAATTGGTCAAGACTCAAAGCACTTGCAGTTAATCAGTATCTTTTTTGCAGAATTTCTTTAAATAGGAACACAGGAAACAAGAGGTCACATCAGTCAAACCTGGCTGATCACCCACTTCAATTCCATTTTCCCCCACACGTGCAGCATTCCTTACATTACTGGTTTGCATAAAGATTTGTAGCTTGAGTGCCTGTTGCCATGGTTGTGGGTATATTTGATGAGCTTGTAGGGTGTTTCATCCCCTGTTGAGGTGACACCTTCAGTGCTCTGGAACCTCCTTTGAAAGTTACCAGTTAGGTCACTGATATTGAGAAATGTGTCAATTGCTACTTCAAAGATGCTCAAAGACCAACCTTCTGCAGACCTGAGAGACAGAGACTTCTAAAGATCCCAAACCCTGGAGTTAAAAAAAAATCTCCATATCGCACTTATGGGTACTCCCCCTTATTTTCAATTGTACCCACTAGGTCCAAAGTCCATAACCAGCAGAAACATCTTACCTCCATCTACCCTGCTGGTCTCTAAGTATTTTGTAGGTTTCAATGAGATTGCTTCTCATTCTTCAAAAGTCTGCGAAATATAGGCCTAGTTTTCACAACCTGTCTTCAGATGACAGGGAGAAAAAGTGAGGACCGAAGATGATGGAGATCAGCGTCTAAAAGTGTGGCGCTAGAAAAGCACAGAAGGTCAGGCAGCATCCAAGGAATAGGAGAATCGACATTTCGGGCATAAGCCCTTCATCAGGAACATGTTGGGTGGGAATGTGGAGGGAGCTGAGACATAAATTGAGGCAGTGGCAGTGGAACATGGGAAGGTAGCTGGGAAGGCGATAGGTAGATGCAGGTGGGGGGGGTGATAGTGATAGGTCAGAGGAAGGGTGGAGCAGATAGGTGGGAAGGAAAATGGACAGGTATGTCAGTTCAAGAGGGCAGTGCAGAGTTGGAGGGTTAGATCTGGAATGAGATGGGGGTATAGGAGATGAGGAAACTGGTGATGTCGACATTATGTCTTGTGATTGGAGAGTCTCCAGGTGGAAGATGAGGCATTCTTCCTCCAGACATCAGGTGGCTTGGATTCGGCGATAGAGGCAGCACAGGATTTGTATGTCCTTGACAGAGTGGGAGGGGGAAGTTGAAGTGGTTGGCCACAGGGTGACGTGGCTGTTTCGTGCATACATCCCAGAGATGCTGCCTGAAACATTTCACAAGTTGGCACCCTGACTCCCGACATAGAGGGCACCACATCGAGAGCAATGGACGCAGATGATGAGGTAGTAGAAGTGCAGAAAAATCTCTGCTGCATGTGAAAATATCCTTTCGAGACATGGATGGAAGTGTGTGAGGGGGAGGGGGTAGGCACAGGTTTTACACCTCTTGCAGCTGCAAGGGAAGGTGCCGGGAGTTGAGGGGTCGCGGTCCTAATAGGGAGTCACGGAGGGAATGGTCTCTGCGGAACACAGACCGGAGTGGGGAGGGAAATATAACTCTGGTGGTGGGGTCTGATTGTAGGTGGTAGAAATGGCGAAGGATAATGTACTGTATCTGGTGATTGTTGGGATGGAAGGTGAGGACCAAGTGGGTTCTATCCTTCTTGTGGTTGGAAGGAAGGAGTCCAAGGGTGGAGGTGTGGGAAATGGAGGAGATGCACTTATGGGCATTGTTGATCACTTGGGAGAGGAAATTATGGTCCCCACATCTCTGTCCAAGGTACCAAAGGATCTTTTCACATCCAGCAGATATTTCCCTGCACATCCAAAGACCTCATCTACTGTGTCCGTTGCTCTTGATGTGGTCGTCTCTACATCGGGAAGACAGGACGCCAACTTGAGGAAAACTTCAGGGAACATCTCTGGGACACACACAAAACAACCCCACCGCCCTGTGGCTGACCACTTCAACTCCCCCTTCCACTCTCCAAAGACATGCAAGTCCTGGATCTCCTCCACTGCCAAATTCAAGCCACCTGATGAGGAAGAAAACCTAAATCTTCAACCTTGAGATCCTTTAACCACACGGCATTAATGTCAACTTCACCAGTTTCCTCATCTCCCCTCCACCCACCCTATCCCAGATTCAACCCTCCAACTCAGCACCGCCCTCTTGAACTGTCCTGCCTGTCCATCTTCTATCACTATCACCCCCTAGCTGCAGCCAACTATCGCCTTCCCAGCTACCTTCCCCCCCAATTTATCTCTCAGCCCCCTTTCCCACCATCCCCCAATATTCCTGATGAAGAGGTAATGCCCAAATCACTGATTCTCTTGCTCCTCGGATGCTACCTGACCTGCTGTGCTTTTCCAATGCCACACTTTGACTCTCCTCAGAGGACAGCCCTTTCATTCCAGGAACAGGTCTTCTGAACCTTAACTGGCAATAAACTTCTTTTCGAGGCAAGAATATCAAACCTGCACAACACTTCAGGTGCAATCTAATCCAGGTTCTGTACAATTGAAGCAAGACTTTGCGACTTGTGTAGATTCAATTCTTCTTGCAATCACGGCTAACAACCATTTGCCTTCCTAACTGCCTGTTGAACCTGCCTATTAGCTTTTGGTGACTTCATGATCAGGATACCCAGGTCTTTTTGTACAAATAGTTTCTCATCTCATAGCATTAAAAAATAATCTGCACATCTGTTCATCCTACCAAAGTGGATATGCTCATATTTCTGCTCATTATATTCTGTGCCATGTTCTTCCCCACTCACCAAATCTATCCAACTATTTGTAAATCCACTTTGCATCTTCCTCACAGCACACATTCTTATCTAACTTTGTGGCATCTATAAACTTGGAAATATTAATTTGGTCCACACACCCAAATCAATGATATATATCATGAATAGCTGTGACCCAAATTCTGACCCTCATCCATTAGCACTAGCGAATATGACCTGTTGTTCTTACATTGGTTTTCTTCCAGTTAACCAATCCTTAATCCGTGCAATACATTACCTCCTATCCCCTGCATTTCAATTTTGCCAATCAATATCCTGTAGCAGATTATATCTTCAAAATAAGGGGGTCAAATATTTAATACAGAGACGAGGAGTAATTTCTTCTCTCAAAGGGTAGTGAATCTATGAAATTCTTTATTACTGAGGGCTGAATAGGTTTTGTTGTCAAGTGTATTGCAAGGCAAAGATAGACAGATTTTTAGTCAGTCAGGAAATCAAGGGTTATGGCGATAATGCAGGAAAGTGGACTGAGGATCATCAGATCAGCCATGATCTCACTGAACAGCAGAGCAGACTCAATAATGTGCTGAACAGCCTGCTACTTCTAATCATGCATCGTAGGGCCTTAGCATTCTGAAAATTGAAGTATACTATTGATATGTCCAAAGTCTTTCTTTTAACAATTAGTAATATTCTTCACCAACTCCAACAGATTTAATCAAACTCAAAATCCATACTGACCATGTCCAGTCATTTTTATCCAAGCGCCCACTGTGTAGATTAGTGCTCCTTCCCTTCTATTAAAGCCACGAGGTCTGTAGTTCCTCATTCTCTTCCTTCCCTCTTAAATGGTTGAGTGACATTTAATACTTTCCATTCTTTAGGAACTATTCTAGAATCTACTGAATTTTGAGCAACCATCATCAATGCACCCATCATCTCCGTAGCTACTTTTTTCAACACTGATGCAGAATATCAGACCCTGGTTTAACCAATTTCTCCAACATAAACTTGCTAATACTAATTTCCTTCAACTAATTTTCCCTAGTCCCTTGGATCTCCAATTCTGGTAGATTTTCAGTTCTCAGTGAAGACAGGCATAAAGTAATCATTTACCTTCTCAATCACTTCTAATATCCATTGTAAATTCATCCAAGTCTGCCTGTAATAGACCCTCATTTACTTTCGTCAAACTTTTTAAAATATAGATATGTGCCTTTTTAACATACCTATAGACATTTTTACGTTCACTTGTTTTTTGCTCATTTATTTTCATACTCTATTCTTCATATCGTTCAGATTCTTGGTTGTCCTTTGCTAAATTCTAAGATCCTTCTGATCCTCTGGTTGACCATTTATTCTGCTAACATTATAATCCCTTTCTTTCAATTGGACTTCAATTTCAAACTTCCTTTGTTAGTCGTAGTTGACAGATATTTTTGGGGTTTTCTGCCTTAAAGGAATGTAGAGTTGCTATAATGTATTTTGCAAATCCATCTAAACTATTTTTCTCACCATTCCTTCATAATATTTCTTGTTCAAATTTAACATCCTGGCTTTAGATTGTTTTAAGAGATATAGCTCAATGTAAAATTCTAAATATTATGGTCACTCATCTCTGAAGCTCTTCTAGAACAAGATTATTCATTAGCCTTTTTCATAACATATCAGATCTGAAATAGCCGGTTTTCTAGTTGGCTCAACATACTGCTCCAGATAATCATTCCTAACACTTCAGAAATTAATCTTCAACACTATTTGTGCTTTTTACTATTACCAAGTCAATATGTGAAATCCTGAAGAAGGCTTATGCCCAAAACGTCGATTCCCCTGCTCCTCGGATGCTGCCTGGCCTGCTTTGTTTTTCCAGCACCACATTTTTCAACAATATGTGAAATCACCAATGATTACCGTATTACCACATTACCACCCTGAAGAAATTCTGCTCCTCTCTCCAATGGGATTTACCATCAAATCTGAGGAAGTGTCACTCGACCCAAAATGTTAACTCTGCTTTCTCTCCAGAGATGCTGCCAGACTGACTGAGGTTTTCCAATAATTTGTGTTTTTGTCACCTTGTTAATTTTTAATACCCTGATTATTATCATTCCTTCACTGTTGCTGGGTCAAAATTTTGGAATTCCCTAATGGAATTGTAGGTCTATCTCCAGCACATGGACAGCAATGAGGGGCAGGCAATAACTGCAATATTAAAATCCCATACAATAAAAAAACTACCACGACTAATTGGCCATCTTTAAACATCGCCGACCAATGCTTGCTGTTTCAGAACTTCAAACGAATTGCATGTTTGGTTTTTCTGATCAGAGGTCCTAGATTACTAATCTACGGATCTTCTCTCTTACTCTAGTCAATAACTCCTTCTTTGCCTTCTTATACTTTCTAAAAATGCCAAATGTTTTGCATCTCTAGTTATGCCTTTAAATCATTTACCTTCTAGCAAAAGCTGCATACACTCAGAGTGTCCTAAACTTTGCTTAGGGTTTCTAGCATTCTTCCACCAAATACTTGAAAATTTAAGTACTGATTTTGGAAAAAGTTACAGAAGTCTGCTAATATGCAAAAATAGACTGCAGGATACAAATAGAAATGTTGCCAAAACTTTGATTTTGCCTCAGATATGATCAAATAATTCCCAAAATATTCATTATTTTCCCAAAATTCTTCCCATCCCGAGATGGGAATTTCTAATCAAGCACTGCCAGCCACTGAAAAGTCCAGCTGATCATTATAGCCATTAGCGCCACCAAAGGACCAGCAGTAGCTGTCATCATTCTACCCACCACAGACTTGGGATTAACAAGATACGGAGGTGTTTCAAGCAACCAGCAAACACTGAAGAAATAATTCAGAAATTTGTTAGCTTCCACTAAAAAATAATAAATAAGCTTGGGTACTGTTTTTTAAATGGACTTGGCAAGATGGCAGTAATTCTGTAGAACTGCCATGAATGGCTCTGCCCAACAGCCAAGGCATATTGGTGTTTTTTGCCATCCCTCGCCATGGAATTATTAGTTTATAACCTTACAGAATACATTTGTTAATATTTGGGAATGGGAAGGATGCCAAAAGCAAAAGGAGCAAGCAAACAGCAGCAGGGAGGACACTCCCCTGCAGCACTGAGCACATCAGAGGCCGCAGCAGCAGCCTCTCCTGAACCGCCGGAGGACCTGAAAGACTCAGATGAATTGGCGGCAGCGATGGCGACTTACCTTGAAGGTTGGGGTTGCAATTGAAGAGATCAGTGAGGACATCCTTGCCCAGGTCCAACTCATCACGTCCATGCCGCAGAAGCATGAACAGGAGCTCCAGAGCCTCAGGGAGCGAATGGAGGAGATGGAGGGTCGAACCAAGGTCCCTGAAGCAGCGATCGTGTCCTCATCTGGTCAGATCCAGGTACTAGAGTGGGAGGTACGGTCCTTACGAGACCAGTTGGACAACCTTGAAAATCAAGGTCAGAAGACGAATCTTCGGATTGTCGGGCTCCCGGAGGGTGAAGAAGGTGGGCAGCCAGTCAGCTTCTTTGAAAACTGACTGCCGCAGTTCCTGGACCTTCAAATAGAGCCCAGCTACCTGTAGATTGAAAGGGCCTATCGGATGGCAGTGCACAGGTCTGGGCCGGTACAGTGCCCCCACCCAGTCCTTGTACACCCCCACACATACAAGGACAAGCAAAAAGTGATAGAAGCTTCCAGAACACTGGGAAAAGACTCACAGGCACTGCTGCACAAGGGGTCAAAAACCAAGATTTTCCAGGATTTCTTGGCAGCTGTAATTCGAAAGAGGAATCCTTCAATGAAGTTAAAAAGAGGCTGAGGAACCTGGGCATTTAGCCACGAGGACCCAGTTTATAAGTATGACTCATCAGATAAAGCTAAGAACTTTGTAGACACTTTAAAATAGACCAACTGGTCTGAAGAATACGGTTAATGTTCATCCTCTTTTCCTTCCCCTTTTTTTCCCCCCTTTCTCTTTCCCTAATAATTTCTTTAAAATCTTGGATTATCTTGTTCCTAATATATTTTTATAACTGGATTTTATCATAGGAAATTTTGTGGGTGTCCCTTGTTGTGTCCCTTTGTTTGTTCTCTTTCAGTCACAAGTAGGTGACATGGAGCCAGGGATGGGCGGAGAGCTTATCCTGACTTTGTCTTTTTTTTGTTGACTTAAGGATCATCTCCTTGTTAGTTTTTTTTTGCCTAAGACTGTGGCACAGTTCAGGCTTGAAGGAGCCATGAAGGAGGGGACTGGTAGGATGAGTGCCCCCAATGGGCAAGGGGGAAGAGTCTCCAGTTTAAGATTTTATAGTTGATTTTCTTTGTTTTTTTTGGTAGCAATAGTTGTTTGTAGTTATAGAACATAGAACATAGAAGAATACAGCGCAGTACAGGCCCTTTGGCCCTCGATGTTGCTGTCAATCCTATCTAACCCCCTAATCATCTTGTACACCTCAGTCAAGTCACCCCTAAACCTTCTTTTCTCTAATGAAAACAGCCCCAAGTGTCTCAGTCTTTCCTCATACGATCTTCCTTCCATACCAGGCAACATCCTGGTAAACCTCCTCTGCACCCGTTCCAGTGCCTCCACATGATACAGTAGTTTTTGTATACACAATTCTGCAACTCTAGGGGTCTTTATTTACTTGTGCTCACCACATTGTAAGCAGGGTTCTTTCTCCCAGGGATTCAAAGGTCTCTAAAAGGGGATATGGTTAAGTGTCTTCTTAAATGGTGCACCTGGAACACCAAAGGAAGTCATTCGCCTGTTAAAAGGAAAAAGGTGCTTTCCAGCTTAAGAGGGAAAGGTTTGATATCGCTCTGTTGTGGGAAACCCATCTTGATGATGGGGAAGACCTGAAGTTACACAGAGGGGTTATGACAGGGGGTTCTTTTCATCCTTTACTACTAAAAGTAGGGGAGTAGCGGTACTTATCCAGAAAAACCTTCCGTTCGCATTATTAGAGCAAATGAAAGATGAGCAAGGACGGTTTGTGATGCTTAAGGCCCCGATACATGAGAGGAATATGGTATTTTAAATGTCTACTGTCCTGTGCATCCCATCACATTTTTGCTTAGTGCCTTTTCTAAGTAGAGTGCCTTTGGAAC
This sequence comes from Chiloscyllium plagiosum, assembly GCF_004010195.1. NCBI lineage: Eukaryota > Metazoa > Chordata > Chondrichthyes > Orectolobiformes > Hemiscylliidae > Chiloscyllium > Chiloscyllium plagiosum. The sequence continues at coordinate 130,820,571 of NC_057712.1, forward strand.
ACAGCACATCATTATAGGAGGGGATTTTAATTGGCTTTTGGATCAGACAGTGGACAGGATGCCTAGTAGGTCCCCAACTATTTCTTCACAGGCCAAGCAGTGGCTAACTTACGTGAGGAGCTGGGGCTGGATATTTGGAGATGTCTTCACCTACCAGTAGGGACGTCACCTTTTTTCCAAACCGACAAACGTCACACGATGATTGATCTTTTTCTGGCTCCCTTGACCCTTCTGCATTCGATTAAGGGTTGTAAAATGGGGAACATAACGATCTCTAATCACATGGAGGTTAAGGAGGTTAAGGCCAAGAGTGTGGTGCTAGGTTTGCGACACTAACGTCTGCATCCTTTTCTCCTTAAGGATTCCAGACTTGTGGAATGTTTTTTGAAGGAGTTCTTGACCATCAACTCAGGCACAGCTAGTAGTCAGTCTACGCTATGGGAGACCGTAAAGGCCTTTGCTAGAAGATTAGCTATTTCGCATTCGGCTAACCGAAACAACAGAAGGGGGAGGAGCAGCGTCTACTTGAGATGCGGTTGAAAGCCAGCAAGGCGGCACATTTTGCACTGCCTTCAGTGACTAAGCTAAAGTGGATCACAACCTTCCGGTATTAGCAATTAGACACAGCGCTGGGGTCCTTACATACACAATGCCAAAAGGGTTAATGAGGCTTTTCGGAGTTTTTACTCTGAATTGTATCTGTCTGAAGATTGCGAGGACAGGTGGCTAAAATGGAAGTCTTTTTTTAAGAACCTGGAACTCCCAGGGGTAACCTTGGTACAGATTCTGTCTAAAATCTTGGGACTGCCCAATGTTCTCAAAGAGGACCGGAGAGGTTTTGTAAGGGGCTATAGGTCCTGTAATCATATTAGAAGGTTGCTGAATATGGTCCAAGTATGTCAGCAATGATCAATTCAGGGGTTGGTGATTTCCTTAGATGCAGAGAAAGCGTTTGACTGGGTGGAATGCCATATCTCTCTGTCTTACAGCGGTTTGGGCTGGGTGGGGTCTTTGCTAGGTGGGTGGAGGTTTTATATCACCACCCTCTGGCCGCAGTCATCACCGATGGGGTGAAGTCTGGAATTTGAGGATTGGTAGGGGTAGTCGTCAAGGCTGCCCCCTTTCACCGCTGTTATTATGCTGATGAAGTTGGATCGAGGGTACACAAGATTACACTGTATGCAGATGATGTTCTTCTGTTTTTAAATTGAACCCCATGACCTCTATTCCCCATCTGATACAACGTATTAATTCATTTGGGGCTACTTCAGGATATAAGATCAACTTTGCAAAATCGGAGGCAATGCCTTTGAGGAACCTCAAGAAAGGGCCAGAGGTTGAAGGTGGCCCTAGATTCCCTTTTAAGTGGTCACGGGCAGGGTTCCAATACCTGGGCATTTTTATTACCCCCATATTTAATCGGTTATCTCAGACTAACTTTGCTCACTTGCTTGACAATATTAGCAGGATCTCCAGAGATGGGAGGCTCTTCCAATTTCACGGTTGGGCCGAATAGCCCTCATTAAGATGAATACCCTTCCTCATTTGCATCATCCCGTGTATGCTCCCTACACGGTTTCCCAGGTCAATGCTGCGGAAACATATGGATTGGTTTAGTTCCTTTGTCTGGCATTGTGGGCGGCCCCTCATCAAACTTACCAAATTGCAGTTGTCTCAAGGATGAGGAAGAGTTGATTTTCTAGACATCAGGAGGTATCAGTTGAGTTCCCTGGTGTCCTTTGTGTGCGATTGGGGAGGTAATGATCTGGGCTCAATACGGCTGGATATCAAGGCCTCCCAGGCAAAGTGCACTCTTCTTATCCATGAGCAACACATCAATATGAGGACAGTTATGGACCACTGCCGGAACCCCATTTGTATTAGTACGGTCAAGGCATGGAAGGCAATGTGTCAGAGTGACGGTTGCTTTGCCACTTATACCCATAGTTGGTATGCCAGGGTTCCGACCAGGGATGACGGACTCAGGGTTTAAACTATGGGCAGCAAGTATATCTTTCGAGGAATTGAGCCTCATATACGGGCAGCCCAGAGATCTTTTCCAGGTTAGGGATTTCATCCAGAAGACAACTACACTTCTGTATAAGCCTGATACAGAGAAGCTGTTGCTACGTTCCACAAACACCCTCTCCATTAGTGCGCTTTATCACTTGCTAGGTGGCAGGACCTGGCAAGATATTAACTGGTTGTGTGAGGTCTGGGAGGAAGAGCTAGGAGTGGAAATCTCTTCTGAAACATGGGAGGACATATGGGAGAACTTGCGAAAGATCTCAATCTGTAACAGCACATGCACTACGCAGTTAAAAGTTCTGCACATGGTTCATCTGGCACCGGACTGTTTGGCGAAGTTTAAAAAAAGGGTATCTTCAATATGCCCCAAATGTAAAATATGTGTAGGTACTCTTATCCATTGCTTCTGGACATGCCACAGGCTCCGTGTTTATTGGAGCACTGGGGCAGGAGAGCTGGGGAGGGTAGATGATCAAAGTTAAAGCAGACCTAATATCGCTCCTCCTGGATCTACCGAATTTATCATCTTTAAACGGGCATGGGAAGAAACTATTTAAAATTCTTACTGTGCACAGAAGAATGTTCTGATGAATTGCACGTTAGAGAATCTGCCAGGCTTACTGGGATGGCAGAAATTAATTATGGAGCACATTCCCTTGGATTTCTTTTTTACAAAGCTGGTGCACCACACAACAGATCCTTTTTTTTTTAAATAAGGCATGGCAGCCCTTTTTGAGTTATTTGGATATAGATTTGTCTGCTATCTTAACTAAGGCGCTTGTTTAACCAGGATGGTTAGGTTTGCTGAGCCCTGGAGGGGGGGGAAGCGCCGGAGTTAATATGAGTATATATACACACAACACTCCTGTTGTTTTGTATGGGAGCTTTGCAGCAAGTATTGCGATTTTGTGGGTTCTTTTGTTTTATTAGTCACTTACTTATTTATTGGTGGTTTTGCACAGCGTTAGGTTTTGTTTTGTATTGTATTAAAGGTAGGTTTGTAGTCAGTCGTATTGTAATTTGCATTTTTCTTTATTATACTGTTATTTGTTATATTTGCAATAACTTGTTTGTGAAATCAAATTCTTTTCCTTGCTAGTAAATATATTTACAAAAAAAAGGAACGATTCCACTGTTTAAGATCATTTTGCACTTGCATAGTGTGGAGGTTTTAAACAGTGGGTTTGTTGAAGGGTGAGTTAAGTGGTAATATCTTTCAAAAACTGTAGTCAATGGTGTACCAGGCCATGAGGTTGTAGACTATGTTGGAGTACAACTATGCTGCTGTTAATGGCCACAGTGCCACAGATGCCCAACTGGAGCTACTAGATCGGTTTGAAGTCTATCCCATTTAGCATAGCGATACTGCCACACAACACGATGGAGATTATCGTCAATCAAAGGCAAGATTTCACCACGGATTTCACTTAGATATAGTGATGGACAAATGCACGTGCAACAGCAGATTGGAAAGGATGAGGTCAAGTCTGATTTTCCTTCTTGTTGGTTCCCTTAACACTTGCCACAGACCCAGTCCTGCAGCTACATCCTTTAGGACTAGACCACTTTGATTAGTATTATCACTGTCAAGTCAATTGCTGCTGGACACCAAAATCACCCACCGAGAGTACATTCTGCACTGTTGCCACCCTCAGTGCTTTCTCAAAGGTGTTGTTCAACACAGAGGAGTATAGATTCATTAGTTAAAGGACAGCATGTGGTAATGAGGAGGATATTTCCTTGCCCATGTTTAAACGGAAACCATGAGACTCCACTGGCTCCAGAGTCAATGGTAAGGTTGAGGGAACTCAATCCAACTGTAAACCATGACCTGGTCACCTGAGCTGGGTTTACGCAACTGGTGAGAGAGGACATATCCAAAGGTTGTAATAGTGATAGGTAAGACATTATCTAAAAGATATAATTCTGTGAGCATGACTATGTCAGGCTGTTGCTTGGCTGGCGTATGATACCATTCCCCCACATTTGATAGTAAGGAAGACTTTGCAATGTTGATAGGATTGCCTTTGTCATTTCCAGTATCTAAGTCAAAGCCAAGTAGTCCGGCTGGTTTTATTTCTTTCTTGCAATTTCATAGCGATTGACTGCTACAAATAAGTGACCACTGCAGAGGGCAGTTTACAATCAACCACATTGCTATGTATCTGGAGACCAAACCAGGTTAGGATAGCAGATTTCATTCCCAAAGGACATGATTGAAACAGATGGATAGTTCTGACAATATACAATGGCTTCATGGCCATCAGAAAATTATTAAGTCCATTTTTCTTTTGTTGAATTCCAATTGCACTATCTGCAATAACAGGATTCAAACTCAGGCCCTGAGAACAGGAGCTGAGTTTCTAGGTTAATAATCTAGTGATATTATGACTACACCTCCAATTTTGGTGTCATCTGCAAACTTATTAACTATATCTCTTTATGTTCCAATCCAAATCATTTATATAAATGACAAAAAATAGTGGACCCAGCACCCGATCCTGGTGGCAGAGCACTGGTCACAGGCCTCCAGTCTAAAAAGCAACCCTCTACCTTGGAATACAGAGAGAACAAGTCATTTGGATACAAAACTGGTTAGCAAGGTCACTTGGAGACAATCGCCCATGAGGAACCTTGTTGAATGCCTTACTGAAGTCCATATAGATCATATTAATGCTCAGCCCTCATTAATCCTCTTTGTTAGTTCTTAAAATAACTCAATCAAATGCGTGAGACATGACTGCCCACGCACAAAGCCATGCTGACTATCCCCAACCAGTCTTTGCCTTTCCAAATGCTTGTAAATCCTGTCCCTCAGGATACCCTCCAACAATTTGCCCACCACTGATGTCAGGCTCACTGGTCTATGGTTCCCTGGCTATTCCTTACCATCTTTCTTAAATAGTGGCACTACATTAGCCAACCTAGACTCTTCCAGCACCTCACCTGTGACTATGAATGACACAAATATCTCAGCAAGAGGCCCAGCAATCACTTCCTTAGCTCCCCAGAGTTCTAGGGTACACCTGATCAGGTCTTGGGGATTTATCCACTTACACATTTCAAGACACCCAGCCCTTCCTCCTCTTTAATATGGACATTTTTCAAGACGTCACCATTTACTTCCCTACATTCTATATCTGCCATATCCTTCTCCACAATAAACACTCATGCAAGATACTCGTTTTGTATATCCCCCATCTCCTGCAGCTCCATACAAAGGCTACCTTGCCGAACTTTGAAGGGCCCTAGTCTCTGCCTAGTTACCCTAGTTACACCCATAGACAATCAAAATCAGAAAACATTAGTCAGTCAATTCTCTACCCATGCTATTTTACTTCTCCAAATACAATGGGCTCTTACCTTATTGAGTAGCCAAATTCTAAAATCAAGGATGATCTTCCCTTTTGTGATCTTCACCAGAGTCTGTACTTATAAATGCTTTACTGCATCCTTTCTAATAGATTCCAACATTTTCCCCATTAACGTGGTCATTACACTAACTGGCCTAAAGTTACCAATGTTTGTTCCCTTCCCTTTATAAAATTAAAGATCATATATAGTCAGTTTTCCAATCCTCTAGGACTTTTACCAAAGTGAAGCATTAATGGAAGATTATTAAGAATGCATCAATATCTTTGTAGCTACTCCTTTTAATATCCAAAGAAGCATCTCACCAGGTACAAGAGATTCATCCATTTTTAGGCCCATTTGCTTCGAGGACCTTTTCTCATGTGAAAACTATTGTATTTGTTTCCTCTTTGTATTGGTATCTTCTTTAGTGAAAACTGATGAACAGTATTTATTCAACTCCTCTCTCAATTCTTGGTTGATAATATTTCCAAGTTCACCTTCAAAATTCATCTTCTCCCTCCATTACATTTTTAGCCAACTTTTGTTGATTTTTAAAAACATTTTCCAATCCTTGAACTTACCACTTATCTTTGCTACATTGAATGTTTTTTGTTTAATGTGATTTTAGACCTGACTTCCCAACTAACCATGGTTGGCTTATCCCCTTCCTCGAATCCTTGTTTCCCTACTGGGATCTCCTTATTGTCAGCCATTAACTTTTTAAAAAAAGTTATCTACCACTATTCCACAACCATCTTTGCTGCTAAATTCCTCTCTCCACTCTGGAGGCTTCCTGCCTCATTCCTGATGAAGGGCTTTTGCCCGAAATGTCAATTTTTCCTACTTCTCGGATGCTGCCTTTTCCAGCACCACTCTGCTCTTGACATTAGACTCCAGAGCCTGCTCTGCAATTTAATGATTGTGGCTGATTAAGTTCATCCTAATTCCTCGAAAACAATGTTGTTTTGAATTCAACCACACTCTGTGGTAGTGAAATTCACAGGTTCACCACTCTCTGGGTGAAGAACTACAGAGACAGCTCAGAAACAAACTTTTCAGCCCAGCTTGCCCATGCTGACCAGGTTCCTAAACAGAAATATTCCAATTTGCCTTCATTTGGCCCATAACCCTCTAAACCTTCCCTAGCCATATGTATTCAAATGTCTTTTAAATATTGTAATTGCACTCCTCTACCATTTCTGGCATCTATCAGAATATTGCATTCAATTCTGGTCTCCCTCCTATCAGAAGGGTGCTGTCAAACTTGAAAGGGTTCAGAAAAAAGATTTACAAGGATGTTGCCAGGGTTAGAGGGTTTGAGCTATAGGAGAGGATGAATAGGCTGGAGCTATTTTCCCTGGAGCGTCAGAGGCTGAGGGGTGACCTTATAGAGGTTTACAAAATCATGAGGGGAGTGGATAGGGTAAATAGACAAGTTCTTTCCCCTGAGGTGGGGGGAGTCCAGAACTAGATGGCATAGGTCTAAGGTGACGGTGAGGGGGGGGGGGGGGAAATACATAAAAGGGACCCAAGGGGCAACTTTTTCACGCAGAGAGTGGTGCGTGTACAGAATGAGCTGCTAGAGGAAGTGGTGGAGGCTGGTACAATTGCAACATTTCAAAGGCATCTGGATGGGTATATGAATCGGAAGGGTTTGGAGGGATATGGGCCAAGTGATGGCAAATGGGATTAGATTAGGTTAGGAGATCTGGTCGGCATGGATGAGTTGGACTGAAGAGTCTGTTTCCGTGCTGTATCTCTATGACTGTCACACACCACCCAGTGAAAAAAGCTACCCTTTGGGTGCCTTTTTAAAATCTTTTCCGTCTCATCTTATACCTATGCTCTCTTGTGTTAAACTGCCCTACCCTAGGGAAAAGGCAATGGCCATTCATCTCATTTATGTCATTCATTTTTATAAATCTCTATGAACATCACCCCTCAGCCTCTCGCGAAAAGTCCCAGCCTATCCAGATTCTCCTTATAACTCAAACCCTTCAGTCTCAGTAATATCCTTGTAAATCTTTTCTCCATCCTTTCCAGATTAATAACATCCTTCCTGCAGCTGGGCAACCACAATTGTAATCCAAATTGTAGTACTCCAAATGCAGCCTTACCAATGTCTCGTACAGCCATAACAGGATACTCCCAACTCTTGTACTCAATGTTCTGAGCAATGAAGCCAGCATGCCAAGTGCATTCTTCACCATCCTGTCTAACCTGCGACGCTACTTTTGCAGACCCCTAGATCTCTTTCAACAACACTCCCCTAAACTCAACTGAACTCAATCACCACCCTCAGAAAAAGAACAGGAAATATCACAGACCAAGGAAACCTAAACACAAATAAAAAAGCGGGAAATAACATCAGTGCTTCACCTGAGGCTCATTGATGTTACGATCCTACCAAACAGTGTAATTCTTGGCACTATTAGCCTTTCACAAAGAATATCTCATACCCTTCCAAGTTGAACTGAATTGCAACTGCTCTGCCCGCTTGACCAGTCTGTTGTTAAACTGCTGTAATGTGTGCTCATTTTCCTTACTATTAATCTCCCTTCCAATTTGGCAATGGCAAACATTTAGAGTACATGGGGAAGTGTAATAATTATTCATTTCTGTCTGGCATAAAAATTAAACGAAGAGTGACCCAACTGTGGCTAACATGGGAAATTAGGGATATTATTAGATCCAATAAAGGTGCTTTCTAATTAGCCAAAAAAGCAACAGGCCTAAGGACTGGGAGCACATTAGATTTCAAGAAAGGAGGGAAATGGGAGGGGGAAGAGAAGAGATATACAGAGAGTAAGAAAGTGAGCTTGCAAGGAACATACCTAGAAAAGCTTCCACAACCAGTTTCTTGGAAGGAGAAAAAGATGAGTGAAGAGAAATGCAGGTTACATTCAATCAAATCAATCAGAAACAGGGTAAGTTATAATTAAGAACAAAAGATGCAAGACCAATTAAATACATATTTTGGTTTGGTTTTCACAAAGGAGGACACAAATAACATCCCAAAAATGTTAGGAAATACTACCTAGTCAGTTAGAGGAACTGAAGAAAGCACTATTAATAGGGAACTTGATGGAATTAAAGGCAAATGGCCCCAATAACCTATAATTGGTTATTATAGGTTATTGGGGCCATTACAGGCCAATAACCTACAATATAGGCCCTTAGGCCCTCAATGTTGTGCTGACCTAATCTAAGGTCAAACTAACCTATATACACTACATTTTACTAATATTTTTCGACAGTGTTCACTATAGGAAATGAAAATGTTGACGAGGAAGATACAGAGATACTTGTATCTAGACTAGAAGAGATTGAGGTTCACAAGGAAGAGGTATTAGAAATACTGCAGAGTGTGAAAATAGACAAGTCCCCTGGACCGGATTGGATCTATCTTAAGATCCTCTGGGAAGGGAAGCGATTGCCGAGCCTTTGGCATTTATCTTCAAATCATTGTCTACAGGAATGGTGCCTGAGGACTGGAGGATAGCAAATGTGGTTCTCTTGTTCAAAAAGGGTAGTAGAGACAACCCTGGTAATTACAGACCAGTGAGTCTCACTTCAGTTGTTGGTAAAGTGTTGGAAAAGGTTATAAAAGAGATAGGATTTAAAACCATCGAGAAAAGAATAATCTGATCAGGGACAGTCAGCACGGTTTTGTGAAGGGTAGGTCGTGCCTAACGAATCTTATTGACTTTTTTGACAAAGTGACCAAACAGGTAGATGAGAGTAAACCGGTTGATGTGGTGTATATGGATTTCAGCAAGGCGTTCGATAAGGTTCTCCACAGTAGGCTATTATACAAAATGCGGAGGAATGAGATTGTGGGAGACAAAGCAGTTTGGATCAGTAATTGACTTGCTGAAAGAAAACAGAGGGTTGTAGTTGATGGAACATGTTCATCTTGGTGTCCACTTACTAGCGGCGTACCGCAAGGGTCGGTGTTGGGTCCACTGCTGTTCATCCTTTTTATAAAAGACCTGGATGAGGACGAAGAATTGTGGGTTAGTAAATTTGCAGACAACACTAACGTCGGTGGAGTTGTGGATAGTGACGAAGGATGTAGTAGGTTGCAGAGAGACAGATAGGATGCAGAGCTGGACTGAGAGGTGGCAAATGGAGTTTAATGCGGACAAGTGTGAGGTGATACACTTTGGATGGAGTAATCGGAATGCGGAGTATTGGGCTAATGGTAAGATTCTTGGAAGTGCAAATGAGCAGAGAGATCTCGGTGTCCATGTACACAGGTCCCTGAAAGTTGCCACCCAGACTGACAGGGTTGTTAAGAAAGCATACAGTGTTTTGGCCTTTATTAAAGGAGGGATTGAGTTCTGGAACCAGGAGCTTATGCTGCAGCTGTACAAAGCTCTGGTACGACCACACTTGGAGTATTGTGTACAGTTCTGGTCACCGCATTATAAGAAGGATGTGGAAGCTTTGGAAAGGGTGCAGAGGAATTTACTAGGACGTTGCCTGGTATGGAGGGAAGATCTTATGAGGAAAGGCTGAGGGCCTTGAGGCTGTTCTCGTTAGAGAGAAGGTTGAGGGGTGACTTAAGAGACATACAAGACAATCAATCAGAGGGGTTAGATAGGGTGGACAGGGAGAGCCTTTTTCCAAGTATGGGAACGGAAAACACGAGGGGACACAACTTTAAAGTGAGGGGAGATAGGTATAAAACAGATGTCAGAGGTAGTTTCTTTACTCAGAGAGTAGTAAGAGTATGGAATGCTTTGCCTGCAATGGTAGTAGATTCGCCAAGTCTAAGTGCATTTAAGTCGTCACTGGACAGGCATATGGACGTACATGAAATAGTGTAGGTGGGATGGGCTTCAGATTAGTATAACAGGGCGGCGCAGCATAGAGGGCTGAAGGGCCTGTACTGCGCTGTAATGTTCTATAATCACCCATGAGCCGATCAAAGAGTCACTTAAACCTCCATAATGTAAATGACCCTATCACCACTGCTGGCAGTACATTCCACGCACTCACCACTCTGGAAAAAACCTACCTCCGACATCTCCTGTAGACCTTCCTCCAATCACCTTAAAATTATGCCCCCTCATTTCCACCCAGGAAAAAAGCATCTGGCTATCCACTCTATGCCTCTCATCATCTTGTACATGTCTATCAAGTCACCTCTCCTCCTTCTTCACTCCAATGAGAAAAGCCCTAGGTCCCTCAACCTTTCTTCACAAGACATGCCCTCCAGGCCAGACCGCATCCTGGTAAATCTCCTCTGCACCCTCTCTAAAGCTTCCACATCCTTCCTATAATGAGGCAACTCGAACTGAACACAACATTCCAAGTGTCGTCTAACCAGGGCTCTATACAGCTGCAGCATAACCTTATGGCTCCTAAACCCAAACCCTCTGCTAATTAGTGTCATCACACCATATGCCTGGCAAGTTTGAGGGATCTATGGACATTGACTCAAAGATCCCTCTGTTCCTACACACTGCCAAGAATCCTGCTTTTAACCCTGTATTTTGCATTCAAATTCGACCTTCCAAAATGAAATCACTTCACATTTTTCCAGGCTAAATCCCATCTGCCACTTCTCAGCCCAGCTCTGCATCATGTCAATGTCCTGTTGCAACCTACAACAGCCCTATCCACAATTCCACCAATATTCTGCCATCAGCAAACTCACTAACTCTCCCTTCCACTTCCTTATCCAAGTCATTTATAAAAATCACAAACAGCACAGGTCCCAGAATTGATCCATGGAACATCACTGGTCACTAAGCTCCAGGCTGAATATTTTCCATCTACCAATACCCACTGTCTTCCAAGGACCAGCAAAATTTGTTATCCAAACAGCCAAATGTCCCTGTATCCAATGCCTTCTTACTTTGTGAATAGCCTACCACAGGGAACCTTATCAAACACCTTGCTAAAATCCACATGCACCACATCCACTGCTCTACCTTCAATGTGTTTTGTCACATCCTCAAAGAATTCAAAAAGGCTTGGAGGCATGACCTGCCCCCTCTCAAAGCCATGCTGACTATCAATCATAAATCCTGTCTCAGAATCCCCTCCAATAATTTGCACACCACCAGCGTAAGACTGACTGGTCTGAAATTCCCAGGGTTATCCCTATTCCTTTCTTAAAGGAGGGAGAACATTTGCGACCCTCCAATAATCGGGTACTACTCCAATGGACAGTGAGAATGCAAACATCATTGTCAAATGCGCAATCTCTTCCCTTGTTTCCCATAGTAAATGAGAGTATATCCCATCTGGCCCAGGTATTTATCTATCCTCATGTTTTTCAAACTTTCTAGCACATCCTCCTTAACATCAACCTGTTTGAGTGTATCAGCCTGTTTCACACTGTCCTCAGAACAACAAGGTCCCTCTCACTAGTGAATACTAAAACAAAGTATTCATTAAGGACCTCCTCACCACCTCCGACTCCAAGCAAAAGTTCCCTCCACTATCCCTGATCGGCCATACCATCACTTTGGCCATCTTCTTGTTCCTCACATATGCGCAAAATGCCTTGGGGTTTTCCTAAATCCAACCCACCAAGGCTTTTTCATGCCTCCTTCGAGCTCAAACTCCATTCTTCAGTTCTTTCCAGGCTGCGTTGTAACCCTTGCAAGCCCTGTCCGATTCTTGCTTCTACAACCTTAAGTAAGCTTCCGTCTTCCTCTTGACTAAATGTTCCACATCTCACTTCATCCCAAGGTTCCTTCATTCTACCATCCCTTCTTTGCCTCAATGGGACAAACCTATCCAACACTCACAGCAAGTGCTCCCTAAATAACCTCCACATTTCTGTTGTGCATTTCCCTGAGATACCTGCTCCCAATTTATGGTCCACAGTTCCTGTCTAGTAGCATTGTAATTCCCCCTCCCCCAATTAAATACTTTTCCATACTGTCTGCTCCTATCCCGCTCTATGACTATAGTAAAGGTCAGGGAGTTGTGATCACTATCACCAAAACGTTCTCCCAGAGATATGACACCTCGAGTCAACCTACCTACATATCGAGTCAGGAATCTGTCCTGGACACCTGACAAAATCTGCTTCATTCAAACTATTTGAACTAAGGAGGCTCCAATTAATATTAAGGAAGTTGAAATCACCCATGACAACAACCCTGTTACTTCTGAATCTTTCTAAAATCTGCTCCTGTGTCTCTGTTGCTATTGAGGGGTCTGTGAAAAACTCCCAGTAAAGTGACTGCACCTTTCCTGTTTCTGACTTCCACCCATACTGACCTCTGTAGACAAACACTCCTCAATGAACTCCCTTTCTGCAACTGTGATACTATCCTTGATTTGCAATGCCACTCCTCTTTTAGCACTTTCCCTATTCCTTTTGAAACATCCAACAACCATTCCTTCCCCTGTGATATCTAAGTGTCTGTAATGGCCACAACATGGATTGCTATTTGGGACTAAGTTCATCACTCCTATTCCTGATAGTTCTTGCATTAAAATAGATACACTTCAGCCCATCACACTGACTGCACCTTTGCCTGATCAACTGTCAGTTCTTCCGCACATGCTGCATCTGCTTGTTCACCAGCTACCCCATCCTCTGATCTGTAGCACTGGTTCCCATCCTCCTGTTAATCTGGTTTAAACCCTCCCGAAGAGCTTCAGCAAACCTCCCACCCAGGATATTGGTGCCCCTCCAGTTCAGGTGCAACTCCTTGTACAGGTCCCACTTTCCCCAAAGGTATCACACTGATCCACATATCTGAAGCCCTCCCTACTACACCAGCTCTGCGTCACATATTCAGCAGCACGCATTCTCTGTTACCGATGCCACAGGCTATGATCAATCCTGCGATTACTACTTTGGTTTTTAAAGTTCCAACCTAACTCCCTATATTCACTTTTCAGGTTCTCATCCCTTTTCCTAGCAATATCATTGGTACCGATGTGTACCACAACTTCTGGCTGTTCACCTTCCCCCTTCAGAATCCTGTGGGCTCAGATGCCCCTGACCCTGGCACCAGAGAAGCAAAATACCATCCAGGAATCTAGTTCACAACCACACAATCTCCTGTCTGTTCTTCTCACGATTGAATCTCCTATTGCTATTGCTCTCATAGTCTCCCCCCTTCCCTTGAGCACAGAGCCAGGCTCAGTGTCAGAGACCTGACCGCTGTGGCTTTCCCCTGGTAGATCCCCACACAACAGTATCCATAGCGGTATACTTATTATTGAGGGTAACAGTCATAGTGCAGGGATCCCCGGTCTGCCTAGTCCCTTTTCCTCGCTGAACAGTCATCGAGTTGTCTTTATTCTATAACTTGGGTGTTACTACCTCCTTATAACTCCTCTCTCCACCCCCCCCCCCAACCTCCTGAACGATCCAAGGTTCATCCAGCTCAGTTCCCAAACGAGGTCTGTAAGAAGCGAGAGTTCGGTGCACTTCTCGCAGGTGAGGTCTGCAGGGAACTACATGTGTATTTCGGGTTTAGCCACTGCCCAAATATATGAGTTCACTTCCTCAGCAGTCCCCATGTCCGCTTCCGCTCCACAAGGTAATTTTATAATCAAATTTACCTTTCTGGTTGCCCCCTGGCTTGCACTCTCTCAACTCCCACTGCTGATTCACAAGTATCTTATACAGAAAGAGTCTTTTTCCAAGAGGAAGCCAGTTACCAGTGGAATACCACAAGAGTCCATAAGACCATAACAAATAGGAATGGAAGTAAGGTCATTCGACCCATCGAGTTGAAAATCTCCACGATTGCAGATGAGATAAAGCTGGGTTGGAGAGTGAGCTGTGAGGAGGATGCAGAGATGCTTCAGTGTGGACAAGTGAAGTCAATGGGCAAATGCATAGCAGATGCATGTATAACATGGACAATGAGAGGTTATCTACTTTGGTAGAATAAACCGGAAGGCAGATCATCATCTGGATAGCAATTATTTAAGGGGAAGGTACAATGAGACTCAGGTGCCCTGTTACACTAGTTGCTGAAAGCAAGCATGCAGCTGCAGCAGGTGGTCAAAGCACCAAACAGAATGTCAGCCCTCAGAGCAAGAGGATTTGAGCACAGGAGTAAGAATGCCTTGCTGTAATTATACAGGGTCTTGGTGAGACCATACCTGGAGCAGTGTGTGTGGATTTAGTCACTTTATCTGAAGCAGGATGCTCTCGCTATGAATGGAGAGCAATCAAGGTTACCTCGATTAATTCTTGGGTTGGCGGCACTGACATCCAAAGAGACTGTATTCTGTTAGGACTATTTTCATTGAAGTTTAGAAAAATGAAGGGGGAAAGCTCAAACCTAGAAATTCTAAAAGAATTGGACAGGATAAATGTAGGCAGGATATTCCCAAAGACTTGGGCGTCCAGAACTAGGGGTTCACAATCTAAGAATGTGGGGTAGGCCAACTTGGGAGTGAGATGAGAAATTTCCTCACCAGAGAGTGATGAACCCATGGAATTATGTCACAGAAAGCAGTTGAGGCCCAAATGCAATGTTTTCAAGGAGTTAGATGTAATTCTTTGGGCTAGAGGGATCAAAGTATCTGGGAAGAAAACAGGAATGGGATACTGAGTTGGATGATCAATCTTGATTATATTGAATGGCAGAGCAGGCTCAAAAGGCTTGAACAGCCTACTGTGGCTCCTATTTCGCATGCTTCTATTACATCACCAGGGCAGTGGGCAGCAGGATGGCACAGTGGTTAGCACTGCTGCCTCACAGCGCCAGAGACCTGGGTTCAATTCCTGCCTCAGGCGATTGACTGTGTGGAGTTTGCACGTTCTCCCCACGTCTGCGTGGGTTTCCTCCAGGTGCCTCCCACAGTCCAAAGATGTGCAGATCAGGTAAATTGGCCATGCTAAATTGCCCGTAGTGTTAGGTGAAGGGGTAAATGGAGGGGTATGGGTGGGTTTCGCTTCGGCGGGTCAGTGTGGACTTGTTGGGCCGAAGGGCATGTTTCCTCATTAAGTAATCAAATCTAAATCACTTGACCATTTCCTTACATTCAAGATCAAATCATTAACATAGACCACAAACAGCAAGAGTCCCAGTAACAAGACCTGCTGAACGCCACTGGGAACAGACTTCACAGAAACATCCTCCACAGATCCCCATTTGCTTATTGCCACTGTGTTTTGGGTCCCAAGGGCTTTTACTTTCTTGACTCGCCTACCATAACAAACCTGATCAAATGCCTTGCTCAAGTCAATTCGGATCATATCAAAAGCTACCATCAACACTTCTGGATTCTCAAAACAAAAATTGATCAAATTACTCAAACACTACCCTCTTTTGACAAATGCGTGCAGAATACTCCCAACTAATCTGTGTTTCTCCAAGTGCAGAGAATCTGAAGGACATAACATATTTATAAAAACTTCACTAACAGATTAGACTGACTGGCCTAGAATTTCCTGGTTTATCCCTGCCTCCCTTTAAATACACAGATGAATTAAACAGGACCTTCTTACCCATACAGTCCATCTTCTAGGAAACTTGGCATTCTTCAAGATGTCCCAAACTGAAAAGTAACTATGTTACAGACAAAACATGGAATTTGTGGTCCCCATCACAATGTGCATTTCCAATAGTGTGTACAGCCCTTATCCATTCAATTCCTATTGCTCTCACCAAGGAACACTGTTGTTTACAGGCTGCTTTTCATCTGTGAATTGCATAAATTTAAACGTTTTACTGGGATAGTGACAAACATGATGGCTCTGCAGGAGACTCAAATGGGTTGTCTATTCTAAAAGTTCTTATTTTAGAACCATAGAATTTTACAGTACAGGAGGCCATTCAACCCATCATGTCTGTACCAGCCTCCCAACAAATCTCTCTCCAGCCCTATTTCCACAGCCCTCTAACTTCATCCCAGCCAAAGAACAAATAAAGTTACAGCACAGGAACAGGCCCTTTGACCCTCTAAGCCTGCGTCAATCCCAATCGTTTACCTAATCTTGTCGCCTATTTTCTAAGGATCTGTTTCTTTCTGCTCCCTGTCCATTCATGTATCTGCTTCCCCCTACCACCTCTAATGGCAACACATTGCAGGCACCCACCACCCTCTGCGTAAAGACCTTTCCACGCATATCTCCCTTCTCTCCTCGAATTCGTGACTTCTAGTATTTGAGACGCCTCTCTCTGGGAAAACGCATCTTGCTATCCATCCAGTCTAAGTTGACCTCATTCAGGTCCCCCCCTCAACCTCTTGTCTTTAATGAAAATAATCCTAATCTATTCAACCTCCCCTCATACATAGCACCCTCCATACCAGGCAACATTC
This sequence comes from Chiloscyllium plagiosum, assembly GCF_004010195.1. NCBI lineage: Eukaryota > Metazoa > Chordata > Chondrichthyes > Orectolobiformes > Hemiscylliidae > Chiloscyllium > Chiloscyllium plagiosum. The sequence goes on from NC_057712.1 coordinate 130,837,215, forward strand.
AGGTGAACCTCCTCTGTACCCTCTCCAAAGCATCCATATCCTTTTGGTAACATGATGACCATAATTGTATGCAGTATTCCGAATGTGGCCGAACCAAAGTCCTATACAACTGTAACAGGAGCCGCCAACTCTTATACTAAATACCCCACCTGATGAAGGAAAACATGCCATATGCCTTATTGACCACTCTATTGACCTGCATTGCCACCTTCAGGGTACAACGGACCTGAACATCCAAACCTCTCTGTATAATCAATTTTCCTCAGGGCTTTTCCGTTTACCATATAGTTCGCTCTTGAATTGGATGTTCCAAAATGCATCACCTCGCATTTGCCCGGATTGAACTCCATCTGCCATTTCTCCTTCCAACTCTCCAATCTAACTATATTCTGCTGAATTCTGACAGTCCCTGTCACTCTGCTATTCCACCAATCTTAGTGTCATCTGCAAACTTGTTAATCAGACCACCTATACCTTCCTCCAGATCATTTATGTATATCACAAACAACAATGGTCCAGCACGGATCCCTGTGGAACACCGTGATCAACTCCTTTCCACGATAACTGTCTACTGGTGCCCAGTCAGTCCTCTATCCATCTAGCTAGTACACCCTTGACCCCATGCGAATTCACTTTTTCCATCAGTCCAACATGGAGAACCTTATCAAACACCTTACTGAAGTCCCGTGTATATGACATCTACAGTCCTTCCCTCAATCAACTTAGTCCCTTCCTCAAAACAATTCTATCAAGTTGTTAAGACATGACCTTCCCTGCACAAAACCCATGCTGCCTATCATTGATAAGCCCATTTTCTTCCAAACGTAAATAGATCCGAACCCTCAGTATCTTCTCCAGCAGATTCCCTACCACTAATGTCAGGCTCACCAGTCTATAATTATCCAGATTATCCCTGCTATCCTTCTTAAACAAAGAGACAACATTAGCAATTCATCAGTCCTCCAGGACTTCATCAGTGTTCAAGGATATTGCAAAGATATCTGACAAGGCCCCAGCTATTTCTTCTCTAGCTTCCCTCAGTAACCAGCAATAGATCCCATTTGGATCTGGGGTCTTGCCCACATTAATGCCCTTTAAAATTTCCAACACTTCCTCCCTCCTTATGCTGACTTGACTAGAGTGATCAAACATCTACCCCTAATCTGAACATCCAATCATGCCCCCCTCCTTGGTGAATACCGACACAAAGTACTAATTCAGAATCTCACCCATTTTCTGACTCCACGCATTATTTTTCTCCTTTGTCCTTGAGCAGGCCAACCCTTTCTCTAATTACCCTCTTGCTCCTTATATACAAATAAAAGGCTTGGAGATTTTCCTTAACCCTGTTTGTTAAAGATATTTCATGACATCTTTTAGCTCTCTTAATCCCTCATTTCAGATTGGAAGAATATTGGGAAAGTAGGACCAAAGCATCACCTGTTTTCAGTTGCCTAGACCTTATGTGCTTCCGTTTTCCTCTTCGCTAGTCTCACAATTTCACTTGTCATCCATGGTTCCCTAATCTTGCTCTTTCTATCGCTCATTTTCACAGGTGCGTATCTGTCCTGCACGCTGATCAACCTCTCTTTAAAATTGTCCCACATATCAAATATGAATTGACTCTCCAACAACTTACTCCAGTCCACATTCCCCAGCTCCTGCCAAATTTTGCAACAGTTAACCTTCACCCAATTTAGCATCCTTTCTTTAGGCCACTCAAGTTTGTCCATGAGTATTCTAAAACTTATGGAATTGTGATCGCTATTTCCAAAGTTATCCCCGACTGAAACTTCAACCACCTGGCCGGGCTCATTCACCAAAAATAGGTCCAATATGGCGTGTTCCCGAGTTGGACTATTTATATACTGCTCTATAAAACCCTCCTGATGCTCCTTACAAATTCTGTTCCATCTAAACCTCTAACATGAAGTGAATCCCAGTCAATGTTAGGAATATTAAAATTTCCCATCACCCCTCTGTTGCTCCTACATCTTCCCATAATTGGTCTACATAATTTGTGCCTCTCTCATGCTCGCTGTTGGAAGGTGTGTAGTACAGCCCCAATATTGTTACTGTACCCTTCCTATTTCTGAGCTCTGCCCATATTGCCTCACTGCTAGAGTCCTCCATGGTGCCCTCCTTCAGCACAGCTGTGATACCCTCTCTGACCAGTAATGCAATTCCTCCACCCCTTTTACATCCCTCTCTACCCCACCTGAAGCATCTATATCCTGGGATATAGAGTTAGGTAAAAATAATGACTGCAGATGCTGGAAACCAGATTTTGGATTAGTGGTGCTGGAAGAGCACAGTTCAGGCAGCATCAGAGGAGCAGCAAAATCGACATTTCAGGCAAAAGCCCTCTGAGAAGGCAAGACTGTGGCAAGTGAGTGCTGGAATATAGAGCTGCCAATCATGCCTTTCCCTCAACAAAGTCTCAGGAGTAGCAATACTCTCAGGTACTAATCCAAGTCCTAAATTCATATGCCTTACTTCTCACATTAAAAATGTACCTCAGACCATCTGTCCATTTACATTCATCTGCTCCCTATCTACTTTTTCCCTGACTTCAATATCTGGTTCCTTACAGGCTTTAGTTACTACCTCCTTACTGTTTACTAACCTTCTCATTTGGTTCCCAGCCCCCTGCCACATTAGTTTAAATCCTTCCCAACAGCATTAGCAAAAACACCCCCTAGGACATTGGTTCCAGTCCTGCCCAGGTGTAGACCGTTCAATTTGTAATAGTCCCAATGTCCCAAAAATCTGAATCCCTCCCTTCTGCACCACCTCTCAAGTCACTCATTCATCCTGCCTATGCTTTCATTTCTACTCTGACTACCTTGGATGTCCTACATTTTAACTCTGCTCCTAACTCCCTAAATTCTGCTTGTAGGACCTCACCCCATTTTGTTTAAACTAGATCATTGGTGCATGCACCCAAACAGCTGGCTGTTCACCCTCCCCCTTCAGAATGTTGTGCAGCCAACCTGAGACATCTCGGATCTGTGCACCTGGGAGGCAACATACCATTTGGCAGTCTTGTTTTCGACCACAGAACCGCCTTACAATTGAATCCCATATGACTATAGCCCTTCCACTTTTTCCTACCCTTCTGTAGAGCAGAGCTAGCCACAGTGCCATAAATCTGGCTACTGCAGCCTTCCCCTGGTGAACCATCTCCAACAGTATCTAAAGCTGCATACCTGTTTTGGAGGAAGATGACCACAGGGGACACCGGCACTGCCTTCCTGTTCTTTCTCAGTCTTTTGGTCACCTATTCCCTTTCTCCCTTAGCAATCCTAATCTGCGGTGACTAATTCGCTAAACGTGCTATCCACGACCTCCTCAGCATCACAGATGCTCCAAAGTGAGTGCATCTGCAGCTCCAGATCCGTTATGTAGTCTAACGAGAGCTGCAACTGGATACTTTCTTCCCATGAAGGAGTCAGGGACATCAGTCGCATCCCTGAGCTCCCACATTGAGCAAGAGCAGCATAAAATGGGTCTGGGATCTCCTGCCATGTTTACTCTTAAGCGGAGGATAAATATTTCAAACAAATATCCTATCTTCAGCTCTAACCTTATAAACTCAATTGAAATCTTTTAATTGTATTTAATTCAGCTGCTTTAAAAATGTGGCATTGTTGAGTAGGTCACCACTTAGTACACATCACATATTGTCCTTGAACTGAATAACTGGTAGGCTACTTGAGGGGGCAAGTAAGAATCAACCAAGGCAAAATTCTTCATTAAAAAGGTCATTAGTGAATTAGATGGACTTTTACAATAGTGGTTATGTGGCAGACTGACTTAATTACAGACTTATGAACTGAATTCTAATTTCACCTTCTGCCATGGTGTAATTTGAACCCACATATTTAAAACATTATCCATTATCCCTTATTGCCAATACCTCCACCCCTACCACATCTGTTCCCAGGAGAACCAGTTCCACAACAGAACACACCAGATGGCCACCTCCTTTAAAGACCACAATTTCCCCTCCTAAGTGGTTGATGATGCCCTCCAGCACATCTCATCCACTTCCCACACCTCCGCCCTCGAACCCCACCGCTCCAACCGCAACAAGAACAGAACTCCCCTGGTCTTCACCTTCCACGCCACCAATCTCCATATACATGGCATCATCCTCTGCCATTTCCACTACCTATAAATGGACCCCACCACCAGAGATACATTTCCCTCCCCACCCCTATCTGCTTTCCATAAAGACCGTTCCGTCCGCGACCACCTGGTCAGGTCCATGCCCCCAACAACCCACTCTCCCCTCCCAGTGCAGGAATTGCGAAACCTGCACCCACCGTCTTTCCCCCAACCACCAACCACCCCCCACATCTCACCTCTGTCCAAGGCCCCAAAGGAGCCTTCCACATCCATCAAAATTTCACCTGCACTTCCACACATCATTTACTGTATCCATTGCTCCCGGTGCAGTCTCCTCTACTATGGGGAGACTGGACCCTTACTCGCAGAGCGCTTCAGAGAACATCTCCGGGACACCCACACCGATCAACCCCACTGCCCCATGGCCGAACACTTCAACTTCCCCTCACTCTGCAGAGGACATGCAGGTCCTGGGCCTCCTCCATCGCCATTCCCTTACAGATGCCTGGAGGAAGAATGCCCCCTCTTCCGCTTTGGGACCCTCCAACCCCATGGCATCAATGTGGATTTCACCAGTTTCCTCATTTCCCCTGCCCCCACTTATCCCAGTTCCAACCGTCCAGTTCAGCATCGTCCTTAGGACCTGTCCCATCTGTCCATCTTCCTTCCCACCTACCCACTCCACCCTCCAACCTATCACTATTACCCCCACCTCTATCCACCTATTGCACTCTCAGCTACCTTTCTCCCCCCCCCCCCCCCCCCATTTATCTCTCCAACCCAGAGGCTCGCAGCCTCATTTGAAGGCTTTTGCCTGAAATGTCGATTCTCCGCTCCTCTGATGCTGCCTGATCTGCTGTGCTTTTCCAGCACCACACTCTCGACTCTGATCTCCAACTTCTGCAGTACTCACGTTCGTCTACTTAAAACATTAGTCAGACAAGAGATTACTTGTCCAGTGGCATTATCACTATACCACTAAGTTTCCATTTGCCTGATTTGCAATTATTTTAGAGGTGAATTCTGAAATCAAACAATCCTCACTGCTCTCTCAAAAACTCAATCAAGTTGGTTAAATTTAATTTGCTTTTGGTGGGTCATGTGTTCAACTGTGTTTAAGGATGCAGAAGGGAGAGGACAAGGTGAGAACATTTGTCAGTCCATTGGATGTAATTTGGGATTACTGTGGCAATTCTGTAAAAGTGAAGAATAAATTTGGACCACAACACTCAAAACTTGGGTGATGAAAGGGAGACTAGAATTAGGATGGTATTTTGCAATGATGGAGAGATCAAGGAGCTTTCGCATAAGCAAAAGGTGATACATTTAACAAGGGGAGAAATAAACCTGAAGAGAACGGACCATTAATGATATCAACTAAATGGAAGTCGCTGATTAGCGGTTTAGTGGGATAGGATTGAGCATGCAAAAGTTGGAACTCTCAGACAAAATGCTCTCATATGACACAAGGGGAGATACGGGAGAAACGAGAGAGAGTGATTCTAACAGGATTGGAACATCATGGCCAATAGCTTAGCAATTTCCACTCTGAATTCCTTCAACATTCACATACAACCTTGGTGACTTGTTCAGTTGAGGTGCAGCAGCTTTTCTAATACCAGCTCTTCAAGATCTGGAGGACCCAAAAGAGCAGTACAGACATGTGTACACAGATCTGAGAGTTAGCTGCTTTGCAAGGATTAGACAGGTTCCAAGATTGGGTGGCAGCCTTCCAAGTCAGGGACTTTGAGTTGTATTATTGAATGAGTCTGAAAGGGCATGAGATCATACTCTGGAAGAGAAAACATTTACAATGCTAGCTCATTTGTGGACCAATCAGCTAAGCTGGATGCTTGTTTATTAGGACTGATGTTAGATCTCAGACAGGTTGATTTTATGAGCAGCAAGAAGAGATACGGTGGGGGGGGGGGGGGGGGTGAAGAAGTCAACAGTCAGAGATAGATTATTGTAAGTGAGAAATGAGGTGTGTTGGAGAAGACAATGAAATATTAAAACAGGCAGCTAAATAGATGATCTATCTTGGTGACAAAAACAAATTTGATTTTCTTGCATTTGTTGTTAAAGAGGAAAGTGGAAGGGAACTTGGAGGTAATCAACAATTTAGATCATCTTTGGTCTTGATGTAATGGACTTTTTTTTTTAAAAAAACAGTACAGTAAAGATCAAGGCCCATTTGACTTTGATGGAAACAAAATCAATTCAGTTATGTATCTACACAAAGAGCATCAGTAAATTTTCCCATTATACAAGTCTCTTCTACATTCCTGGTGACCACGAAGTCTGTTTAACTTAACCAATCTAGTCCGCTGTCAATAAATTTCAGTGGGGTTGCAAGTACAAATAGACTGCAGCAGTTAAAAGCAGCAGCTCATCACCCACCTCACAAGCACAATTAGGGAGGAGTGATCATTGCTTGCTTTGCCAGCAATGCCCAAATCCCAAGAACGAACTTAAAAATCTTTAGCACTCCCATACCATGTTATGGTGCATGATAAATAATGTTCTCTTCCCACAGCTGTCTCTTTTTGATCAAAATGTCTACAGGCTCAATCAAGTAGTTATCATCCCTTAAGTTTGTCCTTCATTTCCTAATTTATTGCTTAAAACATAACTGAAGGCTGAACTGTTCTCTCCTGCTAACTATCAAGACACTAAACATATTGGAATAATTTGATGTGTGAAATTTCCTTCTGAAAATGGGTTCCAGATATATTTCCTTAAAGCCTTGCAGCTATCTCAGTTAATGGCAGTGCTTACAGATTACAGTTTATGCAAATGTGGTTATAGACCAAAAGATACATTTTCCCAGGAACTATATTTCAAAATTTATTGCTAAATCATGTTAGTCTGTAAATATAGTATTCTATTAATAACTCTTCTGCCAAGGCACTGAACTACAGGCATACAGAATAGTATTTTAACTTTCCAGGCAATTCTTTACCTTCTCTCCACTTGGGCAACCCTTGCCCAGCTAATCAGAGGGAAAAAAACTACAGAAGGAAACTAAAGCCTAAAATGCACATTTATGTTTAAAAGAAACAGTTGAACGATTTGGTACATTTCAACAGCCAAGAACCCATGAGTTATAGTTAACTTTCAAGTCTATACTTGACTACATGAGTGAGTGAATGGATACTCGGCTCAGGTCATTTCCACTAAATCAATGACTTCATAAGCAATTTATGTAACCTCATTAAGAGGATCACTATTTTAATACATTTAATTTTGAGATATTGAAATGAAAAGTTTACAGAAATCATGACCCCTGCTATGCTTTTTAACAAACGTAATGGAAAGTCCCCATTTTGTTTTGGGGGGGGGGGGGGGAGGGAAAGAGAGAGAGTGGGGAAGTGTGAGGTGAGAGACAGGCAGACACTCAACTGGTGGCAGGTTTAACCAGAGCATCACCACATCACAGGCAAAGAGCCAGGCTGAAAAGGCAGGACTTCATGGCAACTTCAGCTGGTGCAGGAATTGAACTTAAGCTGCTGGTGTCACTGAGTCAGAAATCAGCCATCTAACCAACTGAGCTAACCGCTCACTAATTACAGTAGTTATGAAGCTATTTACTGCAGAGATCAGAGTCAACATTTTAAGTAAATGCAGATCTTCCACAACAACTTCAAAAAAGACTGAAGCATTTGCTTCAACACAAAGTACTCAAAATAAAATTTAATTTTCTTGTTTCAGAGTTTTCAGGACATTATATAGTCAGCTTGCTCATAACCTTTTCTAATTTTACTTTAAATGATCAATTGCCCAACAGGAAACGAGACATTTATCTCACTGTATTTGCTTAAATACAAGTAACCATATGTACATATTGATACAATTGTGCACCAAGTATAAAAAGAAATAATTGAGACAAAATTCATCTGTTCCCTTCATGGATCCTAGGTTTCTAGAGTGGCTAATGGGACATTGCTGCAAAAGTCACTTGAGGTCAACAAAACAAGGATTTTAGGACCAGGACCAGACCCACTACATTGCCACTATAACAAAGAGGGACATACTAGACCCACCATGTCACCAATGCTGAAGCCATCAGTCAAGCTGTCGCTAATTCAATCACTGCCTGAAGCCATAGCAATGAGAAATGAACCAGAACCACCATACACCACTGAAACCACCACAAGAAGGAACGGACCTAACCCATAAACGACGAAGCCTCTGATTAAGTTAGTCATTATAGCCACAAGCAGACGACATCCAGATCCACCACGTTGCTGCCACAGCAGGCCCTTGTAATAAGTCTTCCTCCACTGCAACCGCAGAAGAGGTGAACTTTGATACAAAAATGTGAAGAAACAAAACAAAAAATAAAGAATGCAGCTGGCCAAGTGAGCAGGAATGCACGGGCAGAGAGCCTGAATAAGTCCTACCCTCAATGGAGGTTCAGCTGGAGGCAGCTTAAAACTACAATAGTTAAAATCTTCCATATTTACACCACAAAAATGACAACCTATTGTATGACAAATTGGACATTGTGATCTCAGCTGAACTCTGTCAGAATCATGTAAGTTTCTATTCACTGTGCTTGTTTCACTCAAAATCAGCAAAAACTACTCACTGGTTTATTTCTCAGGGTAATGCCTTAACAGTTAGCCTGCCTGATTTAAAATATAATGAAACCATGGCAGTTAACTGTTAATCAATTTTAATTGGTACATTCTGCAAGGCAATTCCCTACCAGGCAGAACAAAATTGCTAAATCAGCATTCTCCTCTTATTTACTGTAAATGTTGGTTTCCTCATTGAAATTAGTATTTGCGTGAATTGTCCTGATGAGTGCAAGAGAGGCAATTGGATATGGTTAGCCCTGCAAAAGGAGATTGTTTTTTTAAAAAGTCAGTAAGTCAATTGGATAGTGACATAAATGCATAAATGTGAGATAAATGGGTCAGAGTGAGTGAGACTTTGCCAGAGTGAGTGAGACACAGGGACACAAATGAGAGAGGCCAATATCTGTCACCAACTCAACCTTTATTTACAGATGAACAATCCGGGACTTTAGAACTGCTTCATTCAGTTAGCTGCCAAAGCAGTAGCCTCTCTAATGCTCTCCTCTTTAGGTGTCAGCTGGGGCCTCTGATTGGACCAGATTAATAGCCCCAATCAGGGAACTCATTCTGTGATGTCCAGCTGGCTGACCTCATTCCAATCACGACATCACTCCTCTTCAGTCAAAAGATTTAGGCCGGTCCTCTTTCTTGGCGAACCTTCTGTGGTATATTAGCACTAAGTCAAAGTTCCTTTGACTCAGTGTCCAATACAGGCTGCATTTAACACATGGGAACTCATCTCTTACACCAGGAGCAGCGACAAAGGCAACAAACTGGCTACATCCGTCATGTACATCTCAGATTCTGAGAACTCAACCACATTTGAGATGGTGAACCCATGGGTTCTGGCAGCTCTTCTGATGGCTCCAAGGGGCAGGACATGTTTTGCTCCCACACCAGTCGCAAATTGGCAGCTTTTGTATAGTCATATGCTTGTGCAAAACAGTCACACCTGGCTAAACTTTATTCAATCACTCATCCTGACCTTGCAAGAATCATGCCTCTAACCCATGCAAGACCATTTCTGTGATTGTTACATCAAACTTCATGCTGTATATCAAACTGCCTCTTACTTGGAGTCTTGTGATTAGCACCAGAATTCCTGAGGTCTTTCTACCCTCATCCAACAGGTCAGAAGTTCCTAAAAGATCAGACTTGACCTGATGCAGATTCTTCTACACATTAGCAACTCTGCTGACGCTAGCCCTATAGTTGCAAGTAGGGTGGCCCTTTCAAAGAATTGTTACATTTTGGTATCAAACAAGGCTGTGGACGGTTTCTTCAAGCCAGCCCTCAAAGTTTGGTTTTGCCCTTTCTGCCAGGCCATTGCATGAAGCTGTCCTTACATGTCGAATTCTATTCAACTTTAGGATGTAACCAAATTCCTTGCAGGTGAACAACAGCCCATTATCTGTGACCAACACTTCCAGGACACTGATGAAAAAGACATGCACAGTTTGTCTATCGGTGTCCCAGTGTTTGACAAATGGGCCCAATGCACATCCAATTTCTGAATAGGCAATTACAATGATTAAGAACATTGAACCAGTTTTAAAAAAACCTTGCATAGTCAACACATAACTGAGCCCAAGTTTTTCCCGTCACTCCCACAGATGTGGAAGAGGTGCTGGAGGTACCACTTGTCCTTGCTGGCATGGTGGGCACTGCCCCACCAACTCAGTACTGTCTGCACCCAAACCTGGCTACCAGACATAACTCCACCAGGGTCATCCAGAAGTTTGCAAAAAGAGGATGCTGGTGAGAAATTCAGCCAGTATTTTGCTTTTCTTTGGACCATCACTCTCACTCCTCAAAAATATGCTATCCTCTGTCCTGAGCTGGTCTCGGAGTCCAAAAAGATTTCGATTCTAGTTGTGACAGCCCTTTAGTTTCTCCCATTAACACCAATTGTTTCAGTTTGGAAAGGACTGGACCTGTATCCATAGTCTGATATTATCAACTTTGACTGGGAACACATCCAAAAAAATTTAATGTCTCAAACTCTTCCATTCAGTGTACCATCTGGTGTATCTGCTAACAGGAGACAACTCAACACATCCACACTCGCTACTTGGCATCCCAGACAGTGCTCTACCTTGAAATTATAAATGCTTAGTATTAAACCCCATTGCTGAATGTGGCCTGAAGCCATAAGCAGCACTGCCTTGTCCTGTTCCTGCAGGCCAAATAAGGGTTTGTGGTCCATGATTATCACCAATTTTCATCCTTAAAAAAGGGACTGATGGAACTTCCTGACGCCAAATATGACTGCCAACCTTTGTGTATCTGGACATATTACACTCTGGTTGCAGAAGCAATTGGACATTATCATCCATTGGGCCACCTACGAGCTAATACCATCCCTACAGGGGAGACATTGCACATCAATACCAGATCTTGCCTGGTATCAGAATGCCAATACTTTTAGAAGATAATAGCTGCTTCTTTTCTTCACTGAAAGCTAGGGCTTGTCTATGTGCTCATTTCCAAAGGTGACCCCTTCAAGAATTGATGCAAAGATGCCAGAAATAAGGCTAGGTTATCTAAGAACTTTCCTAATAATTTACCAGCTCTCAAAAAAAAAATGACCCAAGCTCTTGAACAGATGAGCGAGCTGGGGCACCTTTGATCATTCTCACATGACTTTCCAACAGGCATATCCTGGTTGTGTCAACTCTGTAGCTCAAACAGGTCACTTGAGGAGCCTGGAATACACATTCTTTCCTTCTTAGACATACACCTGCTTTGGGGAAAAAAAAAAATCACCTTAGGACTATAGCCAAGTTCTAAAAGTGGTCCTTATTAATTTACCATATTATCAGTATAAAATCTAGGTAAATAGAAAATCTAGGTAGACCTTGCAACATGTTCTCCATCATCTGTGGAAAAACTGAACTGGCTGACGATACCCAAATGGCAGATTCGTACATTGGTAAAAGTTCATATGGTTATTAATTGTACTTCTGGGAATCCTCATTTCAACACAATTGAAAGTTAGTGCACTTCGTAAATCAACCTCCATTAGCACCAGATAACCGTTTAACCAGACATTTATCTTGACTGATTCGGATTTTGACATTAAGAAATTTAACTGTCCCAAACAAGATGTAGTGGACTTTCCAGGGTATGAACTCTCTTAGATACCAAATGATGGAGTAATCTTACTCAATTTAGGTCTAGTAGGACTCTTTTGCTGTCTCAAGTAAGCATACAAGCAGCAACTACACTGGCTTCCTGGTCGAAATCCAAAAGAACATCTTAACTGTTTGGCCAAGGGTTAGCTTTGTTTTGGGGTTATGCTGTAGACCAACCAAGAGTCACTTTGATCAGACTATGTCTTGCGTGAGGCTATGAAATTGCCTGCACTCCCCAAGCTTAGTCGGTAGGGCGAGAATGTCCACTGCCAACAGAATATCCTGCAACTTATGCGCCACATGTTGCATTTTCCAATGACAAAGTCCATCGTAGTGCCTGTTTAAGTCCAGTTGGGCTTCAGTTGGTAGTTGTTTTTGTATGGTTACATTATTAATTCCACATACCAGATAGGGTCTCCGCATCTCATTCAAGATTAAACCAAAGTCACAGGCTTCTGTCAGTCATCCTCACCTAGTCAAAAATCCCTGGTTCTCAAATTCTCAGAATTAGAGGTGGCTTGGGTTCGTAATATTTCTTTACAATGTCAGTCAATTCTTGGAAGTTCTATTATCTGGTGCCTCAGGAAAAGTTAGGCTTCTAACAACAAACAAAGCTGCAGGTTCACAGGCTGTCAGGAGAATTACTCATTGCTTTACCTGCCACAACATCATTTGCCTAGAAAGAATTAATAGATTGTTTCACATACTGAACCCAGTTCCTCATGGCATGGTTGAACAGGTCAAGCTTCCCAAACAAAGCCATGATGTAAGAAATGCTTACCCAACTCAAAGAAGGTGGTTGCCAGTGAGTTTTCAAGATCATGCTTTACTGTCTTTGCACCTGAAATAACTCCAGAGGCTGGTATCAGTCACCAAGTCACCCTTTATTTACACATGAACAATCTGTTACTTTAGCACTGTCTCAGTCAGGTTGTTAGAAGGGATGGTCTGTACATGCTGACCTTAAGTGCTTCACAGCATGCTGCTCATGAGCAAAAGTCATGATGATATTTAGGTATTCCTGCATATGATCAGAGGACAGCTTTAATAATCTGAACTGCAACAAATAGTGCTAAATATTGTGAACTCATCAGCAAGCATTGTCCTTTCTTATCTCATGATGAAAGTGGTCACTGATTAAGCAGATGAAGATGGCTGAACATAGGGCATTACCCTGATGAATTGCTGCAATACCCTGGGATTACCATGATTGGCGTGCAATTAATAAACAAAGATGGTTGTAATTTAAGTATGGCTCCAAATGGTGGAGTGCTCCACCAACGCCACTGATTTCCAGTGTCTCCTTGATGCCACAGTCAAACACTTGACATGATATCAAGCGAGTCAGTTTTTGGCTTCCTCAAAGTAATTTCTTTGGTAAAGCCTTGGCACAACATGGAACGAGACCGGAAGCAAATAGCTCTGGCAGAACCCAACTCAAAATAAGTAGGTTACTGCTCAGTAAGGACTGCTTGAAGACAACAGTTACCTTCCAACAGTTTGCTAATGTTCACGAGGGGCTTTGATGGGATGGAGACACCAAATTAATTTTTTCTTGCCTTCTGGCAGTAGGACATACCTGGGCAAATTTCCATATTGGCCAGATTAAACACAACTGCATATAATAGTGAGGGTTGCAGTTGCTGGAAAGTCAGGTTGTTGAATAATCCTCAAATATTATATGCAGATGTGTCAAAATTGTCCAACAACTTCACTAAGTACATGAATAGCTCCAGAGCACGTCTTCAGTATTTCTGAGACATTGCCGGGACTCATTGCCTTTTCAATATGTAGAGCCTTCAGCAGTTTCTCAACCATATGAAGTGAACCAAATTGGCTGAAGATTTGTGAGAGATGTTAAAGAATTCAAGAGAAAATCACGATGCTTCAGTTTAGTCTTTTGCACCAATATGCTGGACTCCTCCATCATTAAGGGGAGGATATTTGAGGAGGCTTTTCCTCTTTTTAGTTGCTTAAACGTGCACTATGATTTATGTATGGATAGGAAACGACTCAGGTTGCTCAACAACATGATTGCAAACAAGTTCTGCTGCAAAGGGGGTCATACTAGGACTTTCATGGGTGTGCAAATAAAATGCTAGGTGCACTTCCAGTACTGTCAACAAGGCTGCAGCCATTGTGAAGGATCATTGAAGGGTCTGGCATGAATTTTGGTTTTGTATGAGGCTTACAGCCCATTCTTTTAGGCACAAACTTGTGGCCACATTAAGTGCAATTCCTGCAGACCCACTATAATGCATAATATCTGATCACAGAATTACAGATTTGTTACAAACATGACCAATATCTCCGCTCCTATTGCAGCAGAAGCTAGCCAACATCTGAGTTCAGGAATCTGATCAAAGTCAGGCAAATTCACCTTGCACATGCTCAGATTTCTGCTGTTGTAATAGTTTCAAGCTGTGCTCAAAAGTCTGCATGTGAGCAGATTATTCTGATTGTCCTGATTGAAGGAGGCATATGGCGTACTGGCTTTTATTGGTAGAAGAATTGCGTTCCGGAGTCCTGAGGTCATGTTGCAGTTGTATAAGACTCTGGTGCGGCCGCATCTGGAGTAGTGTGTGCAGTTTTGGTCGCCATACTATAGGAAGGATGTGGAGGCACTGGAACGGGTGCAGAGGTTTACCAGGATGTTGCCTGGTATGGTAGGAAGATCGTATGAGGAAAGGCTGAGGCACTTGGGGCTGTTTCCATTGGAGAAAAGAAGGTTTAGGGGTGACTTGATAGAGGTGTACAAGATGATTAGGGGTTTAGATAGGGTTGACCATGAGAACCTTTTTCCACATATGAAGTCAGCTATTATGAGTGGGCAAAGCTTTAAATTAAGGGGTGGTAGGTATAGGACAGATGTTAGGGGTAGATTCTTTACTCAGCGAGTCGTGAGTTCATGGAATGCCCTGCCAGTAGCAATGGTGGACTCTCCCTCTTTATGGGCATTTAAACCGTCATTGGATAGGCATATGGAGAATAGTGGGCTAGTGTAGGTTAGGTGGGCTTGGATTGGCGCAACATCGAGGGCCAAAGGGCCTGTACAGTGCTGTATTTTTCCTATGTTGGTGCACTACCATAGTGAAGTAACACAAGCTTAGTGGAGGACAAATTTGCTGTCTCTGCTCAGTTTCTTGCATCTCAAATTCTGACAAATCTTGTTCATTTGTCATCCACATGTGCTGTGCGAAAGTGAGGACTGTAGATGCTGAGATTAGTGTCAACAGCGTGGTGCTGGAAAAGTACAGGTCAGGCAGCATCAGAGGAGCAGGGAAAATATAAAGAGAGAAAAAAAGACTTTTCAGGCAAAAGCCCTTCATCAGGAAGGAGGCTCCCCTTACCATCTGATGCCTGGAGGAACGCCTCATCTTCCATCTTGGGACCTTCCAACCACATGGCATCAATGTGGATTCCTCCAGTTTCCTCATTCCCCTCGGCCCACCTTATCCCAGTTCCAACCTTCCAGCTCAGCACATTTTCCATGATCGTCCATCTTCCTTCCCACCTATCCACTCCACCCTCCCCTCCGACCTATTACCATTACCCCCACCTCCATCCATCTGTACTCTCACTCTCAGCTACCTTCCCGCCAGCCCCACCACCTCCAGTTTATCTCTCCATGCCCAGAGGCTCCTAGCCTCATTCCTGAAGGGCTTTTGCACAAAATGCCGATTTTCTTGCTGTGCTTTCCCAGCACCACATTCTCGATCCACATTTGCTGACCTACAATTGGCTTTTGGTCCAATAACTCAAGTTTAAGATCCTCTTCCTGGGGATTTTTTGTCATTTTCTCCCAATACAAATAGAAAGATGAAATTAACATCTCTGTTCTATTGGACCTTTCTAGTCACCAGCCTCTTTGTAATCCTAGTCGATGAAGCATGGAGCTGGAAAAAGCACAGCAGGTCACTCGGCATAAGACCAGGAGTGCCTATGTTTCAAGTCAGAACCCTTCATCAAGACTGGGGAAGGGAGAAAGGCAGCTGAGAAATAAATAGAGGGAGGGGAGTGGGGCTGTAGGCAAGGTAGGTGGGGTAGCAATAGGTAGATGCAGGGTGGTAATTGTAGTTAGTCAGTGGGAAGAGTGGAGCAGTTAGGTGGGAAGGAAGATGGACAGATCAGGTCCAGGAGGCAGAACCTGGGATGAGGGGGTGGGAAGATTTGAAAGTTGGTGAATTCAATATTATGGCTGTATGGTTGTAAACTCCCAAGGCAGACAATTTCTCAGCACCCTTCCCAATCTACCAGTTTTGATAAAAAGTTCTGCCCTAAAACATAGACTTCCCTGCTCTTCTGATGCTGCTTAACCAGCTGTGCTTTTTCCAGCTCCACATTTTATCAACTGACTTTCCAGCATCTGCAATCCTCTCTTTTTCATCCCATCCAAACTTCAGCTACGGGTACTAAAAGCAGAATTTTTCCATTGTGAAAGTTAACAGCTAAGGTGACATAGAACAGACTACATAACTCAACACACTACTGCTAACAAAAAAGTGACATTGGTTGTCAGTAGCAGGAAGTGAAAGAATCAATATGAAAAATATCTACGTTATCTTATTTTCCATCTGTCACAGCATCTATCTACAGCAGCAGTGACAGGAGCAACCACATTTCCTTCTGGAGATGAAGGCTCAGCATCACACAAAGGGTATCTTCATGCATGGCACCACTGTACTAAATAGGATAGATTCAGAATGGATATATTTAAAATCAGGCATGAATAAGATACTGTAAGCAATCAGAATTGGCATTAAAGCACAACCTGCAACCTCTTGGCCCAGCATTTCTATTGCCTTCCCATTACTACCCGCCATGGAAGGAGTTTGACAGAAAATGGGCGGCACAGCGGCTAGCACTGCTGCCTTGCAGCGCCAGGAACCCGGGTTCGATTCCAGCCTCGGGCGACTGTCTGCATGGAGCTTGCACATTCACCTGTGCCTGCATGGGTTTCCTCCAGGTGCTCTAGTTTCCTCCCACAGTCCAAAGATGCAGAATTCAGGTGAACTGGCCATGCTAAATTGCCCATAGTGATAGGTGCATTAGTAGGGAGTAGGGGAATGGGTCTGGGTGGGTTACTCTTCGGAGGGTCGGTGTGGACTTGTTGGGCCAAAGGGCCTGTTTCCGCACTGTTGGGAATCTAATCCAATCTAATGTGTATTTGAAAATGAGCTGACAACCCAGTAAAGCTGTAGTACAGGACTACTTCACACATACTGAACACAGGAAGCAGTAGCTAAATAATCTCAGTCAGATAAATGCTCTACCATTCTGCTACATCCGCTGTTGGAAATTAAACAACTAACAAGGTAACTCTGAACATTCCCATCCTTCACGATGGCAGATCCTAGCACAGTGTGAAAACAATACTAACATTTGAAGCCATCCTCAGCTGGGACGGACGGACAAACATCAGAATATTCTCCTGATGCTCCGATAAATTTGGTTATTCATCAGCCAAATAAATGCACAATATCAGATCAGGAAATGGTTGAATACACTGGTTTCATTGAAGACGATGGACTTCAAAAACACTGTACTTGTGCTGAAAACTTGTTTCAAAATGAACAATAACTTAGCTGCAAAATTAGTATCCACCTGACAATGTGGGCAATCACATAGGGCAGAACAAATTCAATCTGGCCTAGCTCTGGCTCAATTTAGGCTGTGTCAAAACAATTCTGGCTATACAGCTCAGGATAAAACATGGTCAAGACAGTTGAATTCAAGAGGTGTGGTCCCGAATGACTGCCTTGGATACAGAGGCAGCACTTAATCCAGAATGAAACCAATATACCATAGTAAACTGGAATTAGTGGAGATCAAGGAAAAAGAAAACTTAATCACTTAACATTATCATAGTCACCCCTAGCATAAAAGGGGGCCATAAAAAGCTAAATTCAATTACATCAAATACCTTAGGATAGTGTCCTAAACCAAGCCATCTTTAGCTGCTTCAGTGTCCATTCTTCCAACAAATGATCAGAAGTAGGTATATTTGCTGATGACTGCACACTCAGAGAAAGTGAGGACTGGAGATGCTGAAGACCAGAGTTGAAAAGTGTGGTGCTGGAAAAGGCATTTCTCCAGCTTCCTCATTTCCCCCCCCCACCTTCTCCCCGG
>NC_057712.1:130855242-130861304 GCF_004010195.1 Chiloscyllium plagiosum
ACCTTTTATCTCAGCCCACTTGGCACACCAGCCTCATTCCTGAAGAAGGGCTTATGCCCAAAACGTCGATTCTCCTGCACCTCGGATGCTGCCTGGACTGACGATTGCTCACTGGCCTGTACTTTTCATTATGGCTCGGATACTAATGGAATCCATGACCATATGTTTGAGTAACTTTCTACACATCCCTTGATATGCAATGATCCTGTTATAGTCATCCAATTGATGGTAGAAAATTAGACTTTGACCAGATACCCAACTAGACCAAACAAATCAGACATTTAAAGGGTATATTTCTACTATAAAAGAAAAATAAATAAAACAAATAGTGCAAAGCTGACTGGCAGGTCAGATGATTGAACAGAACAAAGAACAGCTGAGGATAAAACAGCAATGTAAAATGTTCAGGGAGGAAATTTATAAAAGAAAACTAGAAAAGCAAAGAAAGTGGATGAGAAAACATTGGCAACAAGAATAAGAGAAAAACACAAAAGGGTTATGGTTATTAAATGACTAGCAAGACAATAACTAACAAAAGTGGGACCATAGCAGCTATTGATTTGTACATCTGGAAAACAAGGTCAATCTCCACAATGGAAAAGGACAAGACAGATATAGACATCTGGGTGGGAGTGAGAGCACGCCCATGTGAGTAATGGTTTAGTAGCCTTAAAATACATTCATCTGAAGTCCAGATGAGGTATATCCCAGGATGTTGAGGGAGTGACCAAGGCACACATCTGGGTGCCAGAGGATTGGTAACATCATCCCATTATTTAAAAAAAAAGGAATGAATAGACCAGGAAATCCCAAGTCAGTCTTACTTCAATGGCAGGGAAGTTATCAGAAAGAATTCTGAGGGACAGAACATATCCTCAAGTGAACAGACAAGGATCAATCAGGGGTAGGATAGACTTGCTACGGGGACGTAGTATTTGACAAATTTGATCAATTTTTTGAAGAGCAACCAGTTTAGAATTAGATTTAAGTTTATTGTCACATGTACTCAAATGAGTGCAATCCAAAGTTGAAAATTACAGTGCATTAGTTAGTGTAACAATGTCTTACAATTCTTGTTACAGAATAGAGAAATTAAGAAAAAAAAACTTACAATACAGCTACACACCGTATAACCCATAGGCCAGAAAAACAAGAAGCAAAGTTAAAAAGACAAACATCAGGGTCTCCCCAACAGCTCTCCTTAGCCGACCAGTGTAGGGGGCCTCCACTTGCTCTGACCATTGGTTGCCATCACGCTCCACATTGGGCCATCACCCTGCATTCAGCTGGTGATAACAATAATGCAGTTGATGTAGACTACATCAACCTTAGCAAGACTTTTGATAAAGATCTCTCAAGGCAGATCGCTCAAAAATGCAAGAGCCTATGGAATCCAAGACAGAATGGTACATTGGATCCAAAATTGACTGATGGGCAGAAAGCAGACGGTGATGGTAGAGGGGATTTTCCTTTGACTGGAGGCTTGTTGCCAGTGGAGTTCCTCAGGATTTGGTTGCTGGAGCCCTTGCTCTTTCTGGTGTACATTAAGGTTATGGACTTAAAAATAGGGGATGTGATCAAGAAGATTGTGGATGACATAAAAATTGATAGTTTGGCTGCCCACCTCAATTCATTACCCTATCAACTGACTGCTCAGGTGGGCAAAGTATTGGCCAATGGAACTCAACCAGCAAGAGAGAGATGCAATGCATTTTGGGAGGGCAAACATGAATACTAGAACCTAGAAAGTACCGAAGATCAGGTGTGCACATCTAGAGACCCTGTGAAGGAGAGAAAGAGAAGGTGAAGAAAGCACATGGGACACTTGCCTTTATTAGCTAAAACATTGAAAACAAGAGCAAGGCTATGCTGGAAATGTATAAAATGCTATTAGACCACAATTGGTGTATAGTATGCAGTTCTGGTCACCATATTATAGGAAGGATGTGATTGTACTAGAGAAAGTGCAGAAAAGATTTACCAGGATGCTGTCTGGGCTGTAAGAGTCCGAGCTGTGAGGAAAGATTGCACGGGCAAGGTTTAATTTTCCTTGGATCTACAAAGGTTGACAGTGGATTTGATAGAGGTGTACAATTCTGCAACTCTAGCAGAATTAAAAGCCATTTTATGCAGCTTTTAGCAGAATTGTGAATTTGCAGCTGAGAAGCCATTGGTCATGATATTTGCATTGAGAAGCCATTTTATTGCCACCTAAGCTATTAGGAACTTCTTAAGCGGTTGTTCCTGACAACAACTAGTCATCTCAGCCTGTATTCATGTTTCATATCCTCAGAAGGTATTGACTTTAAAAGCAGGAGGTTATATTGCAACTGTATAGGGTGCTTGGAGATAGGCCCTTTGGCCCAAACTGGTCCATGCAAACCAAAACGTTCCTCCACGTGAATTCCATTTCTCTGCACTTCGCCCATACCTTCTACTCCTTTCCTAATCCATGTATTTGTCCAAATGTCTTTTAAATGTTGTTAATGTATCCCCCTCAACCCACTTCCACTGTCAGCATATTCCATATGCACACAACCCTGTGTAAAAACATTGCCCCTCAGGTTCCCTTTTATTTTATCCTCCCTAACCTTAAACTGATTCGCTCTAACCGTCTATTCCCCAACCCTGAGAAAAAGACTGAGTGCATTCATTCTATCCATGCCTTTCAAGATTTTATGCATCTCTAAAAAGATCCACCAGTCAGTCTCCTATGCTTTAAAAGAAAGAAGGCCCGAGCTTCTCCAACCTCTCCCTTGGAGGACCTCAGAGTCCTAGCAACGTCCTTGTAAATTTCTTCTGCATTCTTTCCAGTTTATAACCTCCTTCCTATAAACAAGGTGACCAAAACAGAGCACAACACGCCATGTGCAGCCTCACCAACGTCCTGAATAACTGCAACATAGCTTCCCAACTTCTATATCCAACGCCCTGACTGATAAAGGCCAGTGTGCCAAAAGCCACCTTCACTGCCATGTCTACCTGTGACTCCACTTTCAGAAAACTGTGAACCTGAACCCAAAGATCCCTCTGTTCCACTACACTCCTTAATGTAATGTTAAAAGATTAAATTGTACTCTCTCTGGACATTAATATCATGTTAAAAGGGTTAAACTGTACGGTCTTTCATTTAATTTGATAACAGCAGGAGGAGTAGTAGTAAATGGCTGCCCAAATGAAGTGAAAGTCATCCACATTCCTGCATGAATGCCATCCCCACCCACTTCCAGAATGTTCAGTTTCTGAAGACAGACAGTACTGTTTAACCCATTAACATGACCAAACAGGTAGATGAGAGTAAACCAGTTGATGTGGTGTATATGGATTTCAGCAAGGCGTTCGAGAAGGTTCCCCACAGTAGGCTATTATACAAAATGCGAAGGAATGGGATTGTGGGAGATATAGCAGTTTGGATCAGTAATTGGCTTGCTGAAAGAAGACAGAGGGTGGTAGTTGATGGGAAATGTTCATCCTGGAATCCAGTTACTAGTGTTGTACCGCAAGGGTCGGTGTTGGGTCCACTGCTGTTCGTCATTTTTATAAATGATCTGGATGAGGGTGAAGTAAATTTGCAGACAACACTAAGGTCGGTGGAGTTGTGGATAGTGACGAAGGATGTTGTAGGTTACAGACAGACATAGATAAGCTGCAGAGCTGGGCTGAGAGGTGGCAAATGGAGTTTAATGCGGACAAGTGAGAGTGATTCACTTTGGTCGGAGTAACCAGAATGCAAAGTATTGGGCTAATGGTAAGATAAGATAGTGTAGATGAGCAGAGAGATCTCGGTGTCCATGTACACGGAACCTTAAAGTTGCCACCCAGGTTGTTAAGAAGGCATACAGTGTTTTCGCTTTTATTAATAGAAGGATTGAGTTCCGGAACCATGAGGTTATGCTGCAGCTGTACAAAACTCTGGTACAGCCGCACTTGGAGTATTGTGTACAGTTCTGGTCACCGCATTACAAGGAGGATGTGGAAGGTTTGGAAAGAGTGCAGAGGAGATTTACTAGGATGTTGCCTGGTATGGAGGGAAGATCTTACGAGGAAAGGCTGAGGGACTGGAGTCTGTTTTCGTTGGAGAGAAGGTGGAGAGGTGACTTAATAGAGACATAGAAGATAATCAGAGGGTTAGATACGGTGGACAGGGAGAGCCTTTTTCCAAGTATGGCGACGGCGAGCACGAGGGGCATAGCTTTAAATTGAGGGGTGATAGATATAGGACAGATGTCAGAGGTAGTTTCTTTATTCAGACAGTAGTACGGGTATGGAATACTTTGCCTGCAACGGTAGTAGATTTGCCAACTTTAAGTACATTTAAGTCATCATTGGACAAGCATATGGACGTACATGGAATGTACAACTGGTGGGTTTCAGATTGGTAGGACAGGTCAGCGCAACATCAAGGGCCGAAGGGCTTGTACTGCGTTGTAATGTTCTACGTTCTATTACATTAATGTACAAAGAGATAGTACAATTTAATCTTTTAACATTACATTAAGGCCCACCATGGAACTCAGCTTGATTTGACTTTCCAAAATGCAGACCTCACACTCATTTATATTAAACTCCACTTGCTATTTCTCAGCCCACTTCCCCAGCTGATCAAGGTCCTGCTGCAATTTTGGATAGCCTTCCTCTGTCCAAGATACTGCCTACTTCAGTGTCATCAGCAAACTTACTAAGCACACCTTGTACATTCTCATCAAGACCATTTATACAGATAACAATGGGCACAGCACCAACCCCGAGGTACTCTACCAGTCACATGCCTTCAGCCCCAACAAGCATCCTTACTTGAAAAAGGATATACTGGCACTAGAAGGGATGCAGAGGAGGAGCACACTGTAGATTATGGAGTGAAGGGGGTTGGCTTATGGAGAGAGACTAATAGACTGGGATTATAGTCACTGGAATTTAGAAGAATGGGGGGGGGGGGAAAAGAGAAGAAAGAGAGAGAGAGATGGGGGACTTATAGAAACATAGAATTATGAAGGGAATAGATAAGATAGAAGTTGAGAGAATGTTTCCATTGGCGTTTGAAATTAGGACAAGATGGCATATCCTCAAGAGTTAGGGGGAGCAGATTTAGGACCAAATTAAGAAGGAACTTCTTCATCCAGAGGGTTGTGAATCTATGGAATTCCATGCTCAGTGTAGTGGTTGAAGCTTCCCCAAAAGATTATACTTTTCTGAACAGTAAAAGGAGTTAAGAGTTACGATGAGAGGGCAGATAGATGGAGCAGAGGGCTCAAAAAGATCAGCCATGATGTTATTGAAGGCAGAGTGAGCTTGAAGGGCCTGAAGGCCTAACTTTTGCTCCTATGTTCTCATGTAAAGTATGGCAGTTGGAATGTAATGTGGGAAAATGTGCAATTTGGCAGAATTTTTGTTAAACCAAAAACAGCAGAATTCAGAGGTGTTCCAATGCATGGGTCACGCAAAGTTAGCATACAGATAATGGCAAGTAATCAAGCTAGCTAATTTAATACTAACCTTTATTATTGAACATATACTGTACTTGTTATCCAAGTACAAAATAGTTAGCAATTGGGTTCTGCACTCATCAGCATAAACGAGTTTGACTTCATTCCAAGGAATGAAATGATGAAGGCCTTCCAGAACTGAAAATTTCTACTATCCAAGCAGACACTCAGAGCCCGAGCCACATCATTCACTTAGATGGTGTTTACCCATCACCGCAGCCAAACAACCTACTTGACTTTATCACTCCCAATTCATATCACCAACAAACCTTTCACGATGACCAATTGTCATTTCGCTCAGCCTCAAGCCTCACCTTCCAAAGAGATGCCAGGTCAGCCACAACTCCAGACATGAGGCGAAGTGAAAGCATTCAAAAACCAGAAGAACTGCAGATGCTGCAAGGTAAAAACAAATGACTGCAGATGCTGGAAACCAGATTCTGGATTAGTAGTGCTGGAAAAGCACAGCAGTTCAGGCAGCATCCAAGGAGCAGGAAAATCGATGTTTCGGGCAAAAGCCCTTCATCAGGAATACAGGCAGAGTGCCTGAAGGGTGGAGAGATAAATGAGAGGAGGGTG
>NC_057712.1:130861318-130898982 GCF_004010195.1 Chiloscyllium plagiosum
GGGGGAAGGAGAAATGAGGAAACTGGTGAAGTCCACATTGATGCCATGGGGTTGAAGTGTTCCGAGGCGGAAGATGAGGCGTTCTTCCTCCAGGTGTCGGGTGGTGAGGGAGCGGCAGCGGAAGCGGCCCAGGGCCTCCATGTCCTCGACTGAGTGGGAGGGGGAGTTGAAATGTTGGGCCACAGGTGTGGTTGATTGGTGCCGGTGTCGCAGAGATGTTCCCTAAAGCGCTCTGCTAGGAGGCGTCCAGTCTCCCCAATGTAGAGGAGACTGCATCAGAAGCAACAGTTACAATAAATTACATTGGTGGATGTGTAGGTAAAACTTTGATGGATGTGGAAGGCTCCTTTAGGGCCTTGGATGGAGGTGAAGGAGGTGGTGTGGGCACAGGTTTTGCAGTTCCTGTGATGGCAGGGGAAAGTGCCAGGATGGGAGGGTGGGTTGTTGGGGGGCATGGACCTGACCAAGTAGTCACGGAGGGAACGGTCTTTGCGGAAGGCGGAAAGGGGTGGGGAGGGAAATATATCCCTGGTGGTGGGTCCGTTTGGAGGTGGTGGAAATGTCGGCAGATGATTTGGTTTATGCGAATTCAGCGGATGATTTGGTTTATGCGAAAACCAGAGATAAGAACAGAAATTGCTGGAAGCGCTCAGCAGTTCTGGCAGCAAATGTGGAGAGAAAGTCTAGTTAACATTTCAGTTGAGAGACCCTTCCTCAGAGGAAGGGTCACTCTACCCAAAATATTAACTCTGCTTACTCTCCACTAATGTTGCCAGACCTACTGAGTTTTTCCAACAATTTCTGTCTCTTAAAATCATTCAAGTTGCGCTCTTTACTGTTCCTCCAATCATAAACTGTTCCTTTCATGCAGCTGAGCCTACTGAAAGCAGCTGGTGGAACAACGCCTTGAAAATATTCCGCTTACGCTCAGCTGTATTTTGTATGAATGCTTGGTTGACTGGTTAGGATGCTTCTCCAGATTACCTGTTGGAGAAGCCTTTCAAGATCTATTACAGGGCCCTCCAGCACAAATTTATGTTACAGTGTAGTAATAATGGCAATGCATTGTTGGACATACAAACTTTCAGATGAGATATCAAACCAAAAACCATTCTGCTCTCAGGTAGAGTAGGGGAATATCCTTGGTAGTAGTGTAAATTGGTCAACATTTTCTAGATAACCCAGACAACACAAAGAGAAGCTTGCCTGTGAATTATTTTTGAATTTTCCAAGGTCATGGCATGTGCTCTTAAAAATATATCCCCTATTTAGTCTCTGCCAAACGCTTGAAAAGTTCTCAGGCCAGCTTGCAGCCTCTTCTTAAAGAGTAATTCAACAAGATAGCCCTTTCATTCAGCAAGCTATTAAGTGACTATAATGAGCACAATTGCCAATCTAAAGTCTCAATATCAGATCCCATATGTAATCTGACATGTTTCCAGGATAAGGAATCTGTTGTGACATACATTCCTTTCACAGGTACCATTCAAGCAGGATGCATTGTGCCTTACATTATGCATGGAAAGAGAAATTAGCAGTACAATGTCCAGTTATGGTTGTGTATTTTTAATGAAATATGTTCATAAAATACCTATTTTAAAACACAAAGTCAAAGAGACTAACCAATTTAGAGTTGCTACAATTTCTTAAGGCAAAAGATTAGAAGCTGCATGAATAGTGCTCTTTGGATATCAGAATCCCGACAGCGCAGATAGAGGCCATTCAGTTTCAAACATCATATCTGTATGACCCTCCATCATCCCTACCCTATGGACTGTGGGAGGAAACCCACACAAACACTGGGATAACATGCAAACTCCACAGTCACCCAAGGCTGGAATCAAAACCAGGTCTCCAGCACTGAGGAGGAAATGCTGAGCCACTGTGCCACCCTTACTCTAGTAAGAAATCAGGAAAGGCAGTACAATCAGGCTGGATACCTGGGAACAGACATTTGAGCAGTTTGGGGGCCTCATGGTGGCTCAGTGGTTGGCTCTGCTGTCTCACAGCGCCAGGGACCCGGGTTCGATTCCAACCTCGAGCGACTGTCTGTGTGGAGTTTGCGTGGGTTTCCTACAGGTGCTTCAGTTTCCTTCCACAGTCCAAAGATGTGCAGGTCAGGTGAATTGGCCATACTAACTTTCCCATAGTAATCAGGGTTGTATAGGTTAGGTGGACTAGTCAGAGGGTAAAATGTAGGGTAATTGGGTTGGGGAATGGGTCTGGGTGGGTGGCTCTTCGGAGCATCAGTGTGGACTTGTTGGACCGAGTGGGGGTGGTAGGTCTGTTTCCACACTGCAGATTCTACGATTCTATGGATCAAAATGACATCAGAAGGCACGTGGACCAAATGCCCTTTTTCTGCACTGTGATATGAATTCTATAACTGGGCGTTAAAATGTTTCTCAAAACCTGAGGACCTCCATTCCAATGTTCTTAGTCCCACCTGGCATCTCAAATTACCTCTGAAGCCCAAAATCGCATCCAAGTTCTGGCAGACTTCACATTTTTAGCCTTCACTCAAATACTGATAAAATCTTGACACCACTTAGCATAACAACTCCACTCTAGTGACAAACAGATATTATGTTTGAAAGCAAATTCCTCATTAAACATGAATATCACATGATGAGATTTTCTCCTTTTTTGGAATTAAGACAGATGTACATCTGCAAACCATCTGGTAGTTTTCCTTTGTTGGATTGAATACCCATTTAGGGGGAAAAAAAAAAACCAGTAAATGCAGGATTTAACAGACAATTGAGAGTTCATTATTTCAGTGCATCAAAAGCAATATGAATTTGCAGGACACAGATGCTGGAGCTTTTAATAATTTGCAATCCCAGTTTTACAGTTTGCTTCAGCCATATTAGGTAATGTTCCATCCACATCTTGAAGCAATCAGCATCTTTGGTAATTCCTTGCCCAGATGTTGAAGTAGACATTTCATTCACCATAGTCAGTTGAGAAACTTGAGCACCCATTCTAGATTAACATGACCAGACAATTGGAGAACTTGATGAAACAAAACCGGACCTTTATGAAAATGGCTTAAATTAGTTCATATCTCAAATTTAACTTCAGCCTCTACAAATTCACTCAGTTCTCCACTTTTAAACATTTCCACAATACTCATGACGATCAATGAATGGATACTTCAGAATCCAAAGTTGACAGGCAGAAGGCTGGAAGAACACAGCAAGCCAGACAGCATTACGAGGTGGAGAAGTCGGCATTTTGGGTGTAACCCTTCTTCAGGACTGGGGGTGAGTGAGTGTGTAAGGGGAGCTGCAGATAAAGGGGTGGGGATAGGTGGAGACAAGTACAAGGTATGACCTGGTTGGTCATTGGGAGGAATAAATCCAGGAGATGGCTGAGAGGAATGGAAGGGAAGAGGATGGGCTAGGAAAGGAGTCAAGGGATGTGAAAGCAGGTTATGTGAAATTGGAGAACTCAATGTTGAGGCCTCTGGGCTGTAGGCTGCCCAGGCTGAAGATGAGGTGTTGTTCCTCCAATCTGCAGTTTGGTTCGTTGTGACAATGGAGGCACCCAAGGATGGTCGTGTTGGAAAGAGTGGGAAGGGGAATTAGAATGGGTAGTGACTGGGAAGTCCGGTCAGCCCCTGTAGGCCCAGCTGAGATGCTCAGCAAAACATTCCTTAAGTTTATGTAGAGAAGACCACATCGGGAGCATCGTATACAGTAAACTAGGTTGGAGGGGAGGCAGGTGCCAGTAGGCTTTGCATCGTTTCCAGTTGCAGGGGAAGGTACCTAGGGGTTCAGGGGTGTTGGTGGGGAGAGTGGTGCAAACCAAGGATTGGCGAAGGGAATGGTCCTTGGCGGTGTCTAATTGGAGTTGGCCAAAGTGTTTAAGGATGATGCATTGGATGCGGAAACCGGTGGGGTAGAAGGTGAGGACAAGGAGGACTCTGTTCTTATTGTGTAGGGGGGTGGTTTAGAGTGGTGTAATGGGAAACTGAGGTGGTGCGGCGGAGGGCTGTCTGAATGACAGAGGGGAGAAAAGCACATTGGCATGCTTGGGATGTCTCCTCATCCAAGCAGATGCAGCGGAGGCAGAGAAATTGGGAGAAAGGAGTGGAGTTCTTGCAGGATACTGGGTGGGAGGAGGTGTAGTAGAGGTAGTTGTGAGAGTCTGTGGTTTTATAGTAAATGTCCGTCTGGAGACTGTCACCAGAGATGGAAATAGAGAAGTCAAGAAAGGGGACGCAGGTGTCTGAGATAGGACCAAGTGAATTTGGGAGCAGGGTGGAAGTTGTGGATGAAGTTGATGAATTGCTCCAGTTCAGCCTGGATGCGGGACACTGCGTCGATGCAGTCAATATAACTGCAGAAGAGTTGGGGCACAGTGCCCGAGTAGGTACTGAAGAGGGACTGTTCAGAATCCAAAGTTAGCTGTTGTGCATTAACAGAATCAACTCCAAAAGGATAGACAAAACAGAAATGATACTACATGATTTGAGACAAATGTTTACAGCAGCTCAACATTGCAGCGTAAATACCTTCAGGGATTAGCTTGCTTTTATCCTGGTGCTGCTGGGGAGCTACTTTGACCTGCATAACCCTCAGCTTGGCATTACGTACTGTATTCTGCATGAAATGTTATCACTTCAACTGCAAATCAAGAAAACTGTCATTGTGCAATTTAAGCTGTCTCATATTCTAAAACAGATTATTTTACACTTACTTGCACGCAAACCTGGATTAATGTGGCAGAACAACTACATTCTCGAGATTTAGACAATGCATGAAATGACCCTTAAATCATGCTCCGTCCCTTCTGTAAGCTCGAATAACAACTTCATTGTCTGCCTGTCGTTAAGTTTAATTGGAAAGTGTGGCACTGGAAAAAGTACACCAGATCAGGCAGCATCGGAGGAGCAGGAGAGTCGATGTTCTAACACAAGCCCTTCATCAGGAATGTAGAGTGGGAAGACGGCTGAGAGATAAATAGGGGCATAGGGAAGGTAGATGGGATAGCGATAGGTGAATGAAGGTAGGAGGTGACTATGATGTCGGTGGGGAGGATGAAGTGAATAGGTGAGTAGGAAGATGGGCAGAAAGCAACGATTGCAGATGCAGGAGATCAGCGTCAAAACATGCAGTGCTGGAAAAGCACAGCTAGTAAGGCAGCTGAAAAATGTGTTGCTGGAAAAGCGCAGCAGGTCAGGCAGCATCCAAGGAGCAGGAGAATCAACGTTTCGGGCATAAGCCCTTCTTCAGGAAAGCGAATCCTCTTGCAAGGATGCCTTTCTTGAAGGTCTTCTCCTGCTCCTTGGATGCTGCCTGACCTGCTGCGCTTTTCCAGCAACACATTTTTCAGCTCTGATCTCCAGCACCTGTAGTCCTCACTTTCTCCTAGCTAGTAAGGCAGCAGAGTCGACACTTTGAGCATAAGGTCTTCATCAGGAATGTTCCTGATGAACAGCTTGTGATCGAAACGTCAACTCTCCTGCTCCTCAGATGCTGCCTGACTGGCTGCACTTTTCCAGCACCACACTTTGAGGAAGATGGACAGGTAAGTCAGGTTAAGAGGCCGTGCCGAGTTGGACGGTTGAACCTGGGAGTTGGTGAGATTTGGAAACTGGAAGTCAATATTAATGCCATGTGCTTGTAGGGTCCTGAGGCAGAAAATGAGGCATTCTTCCTCCAGTTGGTGAGTGGCTTTGATTTGGCAGTGGAGGAGGGCGGGGGGGGGGGGGGGGTCAGGATTTGCATGTCCCTGGGGGAGTTGAAGTGGTTGGCCACTGGCACACTTTGGTGCATGCGGACCATAGATGTTCCCTAAACTGCTCCACGAGTTGGCACTCTGTCTGTCTGGTATAGAGGAGACCACATAAGAGAACAATAGATGCAATAAATCAGGTGGGTGGATGTGCAGGAAAATCTCTGCAGGATTTGAAACGATCTTTTAGGGCCTTGGACGGAGTTGAGGGGGAGATGTGGGCACAGGTTTTGCACCTCATTCAGCGGCAGGAGGGGAAGGTGCTAGGTATAGAGGTGGGGAACATGGACCTAATAAGGGAGTTGTGGGGTGGGAATGGTCTCTGCAGAACGCTGATAGGAGTGGGGAGGGAAATGTTTTTGGTGGTGGGGCCTGACTGACAGCAGCAAAAAAATGGCAGAGGATAATGCGCTGTATCCATGGCATAGCATGTGATGACCAGGGGCATTCTATCCTTGCTGCAGTGGGGTGCGTTCAAGAGTGGAGGTGTGGCAAGTGAAGGAGATGCCATGGATATTATGTGGGAGGGGAAATTGCAGCCCTTGAAATAGGAGGATATCTGAGATGTCCTGGAGTAGAAATGCTCCTCCAGGGAGCAGATACATTGGAGGGAGGAATTGGAAGTAAGGGGTAAAGTTTTTGCAGATGTGGGGGTGGGAGGTGTAGTCATGTTAGCTGTGGGAGTTGGTAGGTTAGATTTGGTTGCCAGAGACCAAGACAGAGGCGCCCAAGGGAGGTGTTGGAGATGGTCCATGTGAACTTGAGGTCAGGGTGGAAGGTAGAAGGTTCTGGAAGCTCCCAAGGTGGAAGATAAGGTGTTCTTCATCCAGTTTGCATGTAGGAACTTACAAGCCATACAACCTTAATATAGAATTCACCAGCTTTCAAATCTCCCCAACCCCCCTCCTCATTCTAGGTCCAGCCTTTACTCTCTGCCCTGCCCTCTTGACCTGACCATCTTCCTTTCCATCTATCCACTCCACCCTACCCACCTGACCAATCGTGGTCACCTCCTACCTGCATCCACCTATCGCTATCCCACCAGCCTTACTCCTTCCCTCCATTTATTTCTCAGCCCCCTTCCCCCTCTCTAGTCCTGAAGAAAGGTTCCAACATGAAATAGACTCCCCACCCCCCTACTCCTCTGATCCTGCTTAACCTGCTGTGCCTTTTCCAGCTCCACACCTTATTGACTTGAAGTTATACTTAACTATTTTCAAACCTGCTTTCAAAACAAAACCAAATAAAACCATTTCATTTGTTTTCCTCTAATACATTCCCACCCATCATTTGTTTAATTCTTCAAGAGGTTTTGCTGTATTTGAAGACATTTCAGACATCACCAACACCATCCCCAAAGTCCACCAGACAGCATTTTTTCATGCAATAGAATCACAGCATAATGTCAAAAAGCTACTCCAGAAAAAAAGGATTCACTTCAAAGTATGAACCATATCCTGCTAGACAGAAAAAGAAAGGTGGTTGCTGTTGCTGCTGCTGCCACCTGGAAAAGAAGCTTGCAGAGTGGGCCTTGAACCCAAGGTCTGTACTGTTGCCTGACCTGATTGGAAGTTGATGTACCACCTGGGGCCCTTTGTACTGTTCCTGAATTCTGATGCTACCTGAGGCCCATTATTCCCTCAGACCTGTGCAACTGATGAGGGGCGTAGGAGTTATTTTGGTTTTGTTTGTTTTTTCTCAACTATTAACTGACCTGGGGACACCCAGGAAAGCCAGCCTGATTGCCCTGTGGACACGTGGACAAGCCAGCTCAATGTCCGCGATTCCAAGTCACTGCTGGAGGCACCAGAAAAGGCAACAGGTACTCTCTACATTTCAGCAACTGTATTGAATTTTGATGCTGCAGAACTTGGCACATCACTAGCCAAGCTGTTCCAGTAAACCAACCATACTGACATTGACTTGATAACAAAATTGCCCAACTATGTACAGCATTCCAAACAAATTCAAACCAGCCAATTGCCACCAATCACACTACTTGCGATGGAAGGTGTCATCAAAAGTGCTATCAAACAGAACTTGTTTTAAGAGTACACAGCTCAATTTTGGACCTGCCAAGGCCCCAGCTCCTGATCTCATCACAGCCTTGATTTAAACATGGATTAAAGACATCTGTATTCCAAAGTCAACGTGAAAAAGAACGCCTTTGACATTAAGGCCACATTTGACAGACTATGGCATCAAGCAGCCTAAGCAAACTGAAGTCAATGGGAAATGGGGCAAATTTGCCACTGGTCAGTAATACCTAATACCTAGAAAAATGGTTGTGGTTGATGGAAATTGTCACCTCAGCTCCAGGATCTGTCTCTAGGAGTTCCTCTGAGTAGTGTCCTAGGCCTGACATTTTCAGCTGCTGCATCAATGATCTTCTCTAAGTGAGGAAACTGAGATTGTTTTCATTGGAGAGAAGGTTGAGAGGTGACTTAATTGAGACATAAAAGATAATCAGAGGGTTAGATAGGGTGGACAGTGAGAGCCTTTTTCCTCAGATGGTGAAGGCTAACACATGGGGACATAGCTTTAAATTGAGGTGTGATAGATTTAGGACAGAAATCAGGGGTAGTTTTTTTTTTTACTCAGTAGTAGGGGCATAGAACGGCCTGCCTGCAACAGTAGTAGACTCGCCGATGTTAAGGGCATTTAAATGGGCATTGAACATACATATGGATAATAACGATATGGTATAGGTTAGATGGGCATCAGATTATTTATTTTCACAGGTGTCGGCACAACATCAAGGGAAGAAGGGCCTGTACTGCGCTGTAACGTTCTATGCTCTCTTCATTGTAAGGTCAGAAATGGGGTTGTTTCTTAGTGATATCCAGGTTTGGGCTTATAAGTAGCAAGTAATCTGTGCCACACAAATGCCAGATTAGAATCTGGCATCTCCAAGATGGAATCCAATGATCACTCCTTGACGTTCAAAGACATTACCACCACCAAATCCCTCTAACAATATCCTGGGAGGTTACCACTGAGCAGAAAGTGAACTGGACTAGCCATATATAAATACTGTGGCTACAACAGCAAGTTCGAGACAAGGAATCCTGCAATGAGCATCTTACTTCTCAACTCTCCAAAACCTATCCACTATCTACAAGGCAGAAGTCAGGAGTGCGATGAAATACTCCCTACTTGCCTGGATGAATGCAGCTCCAACACCACTCAAGATGCTTGACACCAAGCTTTTCATTTTGCCTCAGTACACATTCTATTCATCATGCAGGACAACACAAACTGCTTGACTGGCACCAAATCCAAAAAAGATTCACTCTCTCCACTACTGGCACTCAGTAGCAATACTGTGTATTATCCACAAGGTGCACTGCAAACATTCGTCAAGCAGGCTTCAAAGTTGCTTTCTAAACCCATGACCACCACTGTCTAAAAGGGCAAGGACAACAGGCACATAGGAGTAACACAATCTGCAAGTTCTTCTCCAAGTCACTACTATCCTGTCTAGGAAATATCCTTCGATGCTACTCTGTCAAAATCCTGGAAGGCTCCACCTAACGGCATCACGGGTCTACCTACAACAAATGGACTCCAAACATTCAAGACAGCAACTCACCACCAGCTTTACTAGGGCAACTAGGAATGGGAAATGATTGCTGGCCCAGCCAATGAAACCCACAACCCATGTTTTTACTTTAAAATCTGAAGAACCATGAATACTGGCTAGCTCATCAATATGGATTTCTTTGTAATGGCATAGCAGAACAACAATAGCAGAATGCATTAAGGATAGAACCTTCCAAAGTTAAACAAAAAACTTCAAATTTTCAATGTTCCAGTTAGTCCCTTAACTCTAACCATATGCCAGAAGCACAATTCTTGAGGTTGTTTTTTTTAAGAAAGTGAGTCATTAAAATAAATAACTGGAGATCAGTAGAATACAAGAAAAAAATCTGGCAAAAATCATGAAGTACCACTGTTCACATGGATGGAGATTGGGACCCCTTCAAAAACTAGGGAAATTCAGTTCTCAGGTGCAGCACAAGATTTCATGTAATAGCAGTTACTTCTTTTCCCCAAAACAATTTCCAAAAAGGAGGAGAAAACAGAAGTTGATGGTTACGCAGACTACCAGACAGTATACACAGAAGTTTGGTGTCCCAATTTGTTTAGGTAAAAATACAAAATGACTCGTTCTGAGGAAAAATTTAATTCAACCTTATGATGTAGGTGGACAAGTGCAGTAACCATCATCGTGATGTCATGAGTAGCTGTCCTGTGTTCATTGACTATAAGGATTCAGACAAGTGAGGAACACAGCGTAAATTACTAGCTTCATATAAAAGGTATATCAACAAGTACTCAGAGGGCAACTCCTCTCTCCTTGTGAGGGTTACCTTCACAACTTTAAATCAGATCAACACCCTCCATGCCAACAGCTGGTTATTCTCCACTGAACCAAGACACAGATGGAAGAGAGGGACAAAAGGAATAGATAAACAAGATTATGGATAACAGGTGAAGAAATGATAAAATAAAATAAGGGAGAGAATGGGTGAGCTAGGAAGTGGTGGAGACTGATATAACTACAACATTTAAAAGACAGCTGGGTGGGTATATGAATAGGAAGGGTTCAGGGATATGGGCCAAGTGCTGGATAATGGGATTAGATTAGGTTAGGATAACCATGTGAGTTAATTTCTCCATTCGTTTACCATGGGGAACCTTAACAAATGCCTTACTAAAGTCTAAAGATGTGCAGGCCAGGTGAATTGGACATGCTAAATTGCCTATATAGTGTTAGGTACATTAGTCAGAGGGAAATGGGACTGGAGGGTCGGTGTGGACTTGTTAAGCTGAAGGGCCTGTTTCCACACTGTAGGGAATCTAATCTTAAAATAAAATCTGGTCGGCATGGACAAGTTGGACTGACTCTCTACCGAAAGCAAAGTATATAAAATGTGATAACTGGCCAGCAGTAGATTAGAATGGCTGACTGCGCTAATAGTAGCCCATAACAAGACTAGATGTAGGGTGGGTAAAAACCATGGAAGGATGGAGTTAGGCCCTCAAGTTATTGAATTCAATATTAAGTCCTCAAGGCTGCAGTAGATCCCTAGGCAAAAAAAAATAAGATGGTGTTCTAACTTGCACTGAGCTCAAGGGTTGTTCCAGGTAGTTTACATTTCTTGGATAATTAACTAACACCTAAACCAAACAACTGCTTTACAAATGTAAACTAAAAAGTCCTTTTGAACAGCCAATTGCCTATATTAGGTAACTGCAGTCATGAATCCCAAATCTATCAATAACCACTAGTGTTCATTTTGAAACTTGCGCTTTGTTGAATGAATTATGACCCTACTGTTAAAACTCTTCACAAAATACAATATTCCATTCCACCTGCCAAAATTCTATCAGAGTACTTAAAAGATTAATTGACAAAACCCTTCTGGTCAAAAAGTTAAATCTTGCCTCCCCAACTTCTTTTCAACTTTTCCTACAGTGAGCTTGTTCATTTATTCCTGGAGCTTAATATTAAGATCTTTGTTGGTCAGTAACCTCTGTTTGTAGTAATGAGCCAAATTAGAGTTAGCAGCACATTTTCTAATTTTCATTTCCAGTCCTGAAAACTAGGTTCTTAAATAATCAACTTCAAAAAGATGTAAACACCATAGCTGCAAATCTTGAACATTACAATTATGCTCTTGTAGTTGGGGTTAAAGGCTGTTTCCAAGTTGCAGTTATAATTTAGCAACATGGTTTTCATTAGTTCATTCTGCAGCACAATCCACTATTGACTGTAGCATTGACTCATGCCACTACTTTCAATTAAAAGCATACCAACCAATCTCACACATTCATCATTCACAAGACACGACATTACTAGAGGTCACTGAAGTTTAGAGAGAGATCATTAGCAATCAGAGGCAATCAAATTATTGAATACAGTCGGTTCTATTATAGCGTGGATTTCTTTACGACGAATTGGCTTTAATGCGATTGAAGAATTTAGATCACGAATTGTAAAACGTCAACTTCCTTACCTATATTGACTATAACATGATTCCGGCCCCATTAGTTTAAATGGGGCAGATATTGCGTGCTTTTCCTAAAATGGGAGATCACAAGAACTGACTGGATTTATAAGTGCAAGTAGATGTCTGAAAACATGAATGGGATCAAGCAAGTTTTTCACCCATGTGACAGTGATGTCAAAATGGGTATAAACTCAATTCCCGGCATCCAGTCACAAAATGCAATTTTATTGCTGCAAAATATTACGCATAGCACACTTCATGACTAAATTTTCAGTTTGAGTGCTGATGCGATTCCAGGTATGATGGCAGTATGTCCAGCAATTGATAACTCATCAAATAACCATACTGTTAACCACAGTGGGCAGTATGCAGATCATGCTCAACTAGCTCTGGCTTCAGATCAGCATATATTACTGTGACTTCGTAATGTAAACTTCATAACTTTAATAATAATTTCAGGGATTGAAAGAATCATCAACAACTCCTTCTGGAATAAACTATTTCTTGAAATGAAAGGGACAGGAAAGCTGTTATAAAGAATTTGAAAACAATGTGAATTAACAATCTCTTGGAAGAAGAACATAAAAAGCTGTCTCCTGGGAGAGAGAAGATAACAATTGCATGATAGCCTGCTACCTCGTGACAAATGGACAGTTAAGTCTGCCTGAAGGAAAAATGCACTGAAGGGGTTAATTGCAGGAAAAGTTGTGTTTTAAACGAACAGCTAACCCCAAATGTAACAAAGAAAGAGATAAATCAAGCTGCAGACTAGAGGTCTCAAGAAAGTAATCAATGGTGGGGATGAAAAAGATCTATCAATAATGTCACACCACAAACATGAAAGAGGGAAAATTGTACAATAATCTAACACCAGAACAATTCAGGGGCAGAACTTCTAAGAACAACACTGCATAATGATCAAACGCTGGACCCTTCCAAAGACAGACACTGTTGGTTGGACATTGGACAGAAGAATCAGGTAATAGCCAAGTTGGACTGAGAGGCTTAATTTGCTTACTTGGAGTCTTACTTTAGTTGCTAATTGCAAAAAAGATGAAATCATTGTTTCAGTACTTGATTGAGAGATTTCTTCACAAGTAGTCAAATTAAAAGGTAACTTGTCGTGATTTACACACACTACAATTGCGATTCTGCTGATAGCATAGGCATTTATTAAACAATCCAGACTAAAACTTTCACCAGAACCCAGTTAAAGATCATCAGTGGAACTTGCAGTGGATTATGCTAGAAGCTACATATAAAGATGCAGAAGCCTGTTTTATGAAGACAAAAATAATTTATAGAGATGCATAATGGTAAACCAGGGAGAAAGAAAAGCTTAGCACTCTTGTGTGGTACCTTGTCAAAAGCCTTCTCAAAATTCAAATCAAACACATCCGCTGTGGAATGTTATTTTCCTAGCTACATACACATCCTTTCCTTAATTGTGAAATGCATCATATGCAACATTGCTTAGAAAGGAATAAAATGTATGTGAACCCAATTATTCTTTGACAACTGTGAGACAAATAGCAAAACATTGGCTGGAAGTACTGAATACTACAAAAGCTACAGGCCCTGACAACATTTCAGCAAGAGCTCTGGGGACAGGAGCTCCAGAATTTGTTGCACTGTAGCCAAGCTGTTTCAGTTTAGCTACAATGCTGGCATTTACCCAGAGTGGAAAATTGCCCAAAATGTATAAAATCATGAGAGGCATGGATAGGATAAATAGACAAAGTCTCTTCCCTGGGATGGGGAATCCAGACCCCAGGGAAGAGACTTTGTCTATTTATCCTATTCATGCCCCTCATGATTTTATACCTCTTACTTGGGCATAGGTTTAGGGCGAGAGGGGAAAGATATACAAGAGATCGAAGGGGCAACTCTTCCACGCAGCAGGTAGTACATGTATTGAACGAGCTGCCAGAGGAAGTGGTGAAGGCTAGCCTTGAAGATGTTGAATTGCAACATTTAAAAGGCATCTGGATGGGTATATGAATAGGAAGGAGTTGGATGGATATGGGCCAGATGCTGGAAGGTGGGATTAGATTGGGTTGGGATATCTGGTTGGCATGGACGAGTTGGACCGAAGGGTCTGTTTCCGTGCTGTATATCTCTAATGACTCTAACGATAGGGTGAGTGAAAATGTGCAAGTTGTGCTAAACATAGCCCATGCAACGATAGGCCTGTGGTGTGTCAGCATGCAAAGAACATGAAAGAAGATCTTCAAGCCCTAAAATTATCAAACACAACATGGAGTCCTGAAGGTTGTGGTGTTCCCAAATGGAAAAGGAGATGCAGTACCTTGCACTGAGCCTTGATAGAACATAGTAGCAGGCAACCAGAAGCTAAGGGTCATTTTTGCAGATAGAATGTACACGTCCTGCAAAGTGGTCACGCAGCCTGCGTTTCAACTCCCCAATGTACAAGAGATCACATTGCGAACAGTGAATATGGTAGCTAAAGTGAGTGAAGTGCAGGAAAACCACTACTTCATCAGAAAAATATATCTAGAGCCTTGGTTAGTGAAGAGAGGTGTTACATCTTAGGAGATTGCATGAGAAGGTGTCGGGAATGGAGGCATGGAAAAAAGGTGTCCCAGAGGGAATGGTCCCTGTAGAATGCTGACAAGGAGAGGGGAATATATGCCTGGTGGTGGTATCCCACTGGAGGTGGCAGAAACAGCAGTTTATGATCTTTTGGATGTATATGCTGGTGGGATGAAAAAAAAGAGATCAAGTGCACCTGATCAATGTTGTTGAAGGAAAGCAGGGTTGAGGGCAGAAGTGCAGGAAATTACAGTGCTGACCCTGGAATCCGAATGCCCTATTGTTCGAACAAATTGGTACCCGAACAATTATTTCAAGAAAAATTTGCCCTAAAATCCGAACACATTTTCTGAATCCGAACACCACATACCGTTCAGGTCGCACGTTGTTTGTTCAGTTCGTCCCGGGAAGTAGTCGCGAAAGCATCTCTCATGTGTCCATCACTAGTTTACCTCGTGTTTTCACCTTGATTTGTGTTTTTTTTTTAATTATCACCCTTGTGCATTCACTATGGCACCCAAGAAGAGCAGTAAACTTTCTCCCTCCTTCCTCCTCTCCAGCTTCCACATGCACCATTTGCACCCCTCACTAAGGTAAATGAAGTTATTTTCATGTTAGCACATTTATTTCTTGTTTTTATTATTATTACTTGATATCTAGGTCATTTACTCATCTTTTTTACCTTAACCATGTGTATTTGCAGT
Source organism: Chiloscyllium plagiosum (assembly GCF_004010195.1). Lineage (NCBI taxonomy): Eukaryota > Metazoa > Chordata > Chondrichthyes > Orectolobiformes > Hemiscylliidae > Chiloscyllium > Chiloscyllium plagiosum. The sequence goes on from NC_057712.1 coordinate 130,876,335, forward strand.
TAAAAGTGTCTTGAAATTTTTTTTTTGGGTCCAGAAACAGATTAATTCACTTTCCATTATTTCTTATGGGGAAAATAGTTTCAGAATCCGAACTTTTCGCAATCGGAACAGCCTCCTGGAAAGAATTAAAGTCGAATTCCAAGGCACCACTGTATTTGGACACACTCTAAGAGTCCTATTAACCACAGTGGCAGCAAGTCCTTGAAGGAACATAAAAGGTCGACATTTCAAGGCACTGCTACAGAAGGCATCATCAGAACAGATGCAGAGACTGAGAAACTGGGAGAAAGGAATGGCGTCTTTACTGGAAAGAGAGCCGAGGTAATTGGGATTTGGTGGGTTCATAGTGGATATCAGTAGTCTGCCTATCCAGAGAAATGGGAACTGGTGTCAAGGAACGGAAGGGAGAGTCAGAGTACTGATGAGTACAAGCTCATTTTCCCACATTATGTGCCATCTACCAATTACAGTCATAGAGTCAAAGAGATATACAGCACGGTTACAGAGATCCTTCGGTCCAATTCCTCCATGTCAACCAGATATCCTAAATTATTCTAGTCCCATTTGCCTGCACTTGGCCCATATCCCACGAAGTTGAAACTTTATTGCTGGAACAGCACAGCAGGTCAGGCAGCATCCAGGGAACAGGAGATTCGACGTTTCGGGCACAGGCCCTTCTTCAGGAATGAGCAGAGAGTGTTCAGCAGGAGAAGATAAAAGGTAGGGAGGAGGGACTTGGAGGAGGGGCGTTGGAAATGTGATAGGTGGAAAGAGGTCAAGGTGAGGGTGATAGGTCGGAGTAGGATGGAGGCGGAGAGGTCAAGAAGACGACTGCAGGTCAGGACTTTGATCTCCAGCATCTGCAGACCTCACTCCCGGCACCGCCTTCCTGACCTGCAGTCTTCTTCTTGACCTCTCCGCCTCCATCCTACTCCGACCTATCACCCTCACCTTGACCTCTTTCCACCTATCACATTTCCAACGCCCCTCCTCCAAGTCCCTCCTCCCTACCTTTTATCTTCTCCTGCTGAACACCCTCTGCTCATTCCTGAAGAAGGGCCTGTGCCCGAAACGTCGAATCTCCTGTTCCCTGGATGCTGCCTGACCTGCTGTGCTGTTCCAGCAATAAAGTTTCAACTTTGATCTCCAGCATCTGCAGACCTCACTTTCTCCATATCCCACTAAACCAATTCTATTTATGTACCCATCCAGATGCCTTTTAAATGCTGTAATGGTACCAGCCTCCACCACTTCCTCTGCCAGCTCATTCTATATGCACATCATTCTCTGCGTGAAAAGGTTGTCCCCTCTTTTATATCTTTCCCCTCACACCCTAAACCTATGCCCTCGAGTTCTGGACTCCCCACCCCAGGGAAAATATTTACCCTATCCTTGCCCCTCAACTGCAAACAAAACAGCTTGCTAAAACCAAACCAAACCCTGAACTAGGAGAACTGGCCTTTCATTGTACAAGTGTTTTAAAAAAAAAACCTAAGCTTTTTCCAAGTCGATAAACCCAGATGTATCAGAACCCATGCCTTTACAATCCCTCTACAAAAATAATATAACAAATCCTTGTTAAAGAAGCATCATATTCATGCACAAAGCAACGTTGACTATCCCTACTCAGGCCCTGCCTTTCCATATACATTAAATCCTGTCCCTCAGGATTCCCTCCAACAACTTGCCCACCACTAATGTCAGACTCACCGGTCCATAGTTCCCTGGCTATTCCTCACCACCCTTCTTAAATAATGGCACCACGTTAGCCAACCTCCAGTCTTCCGGTACATCATCTGTGATTATTGATGACACAAATATCTCAGCAAAAGGCCCAGCAACCACTTCCCTAGCTTCCCACAGAGGTCTAGGGTACATCTGACTAGCTCCTGGGGATTTATTCACCTTTATGCGTTTTTAAGGCAAACAGCACTACCTCCTCTGTAACATGGATATTTTTTCCAAGATGTCACCATCTATTTCCTCACATTCTACATCTTCCATGTCCTTCTCCACAGTAAACACTGATACAAAATGCAAAATACTTGTCTTTTACATCCCCCCCACCCCTAACCCCCATCCCCCCTACAAACTCTCCTGTGGCTCCGCACATAGGCTGCCTTGCTGATCTTTGAGGGGCCCTCTAGTTATCCTTCTGTCTATAATATATTTATAAAATCCCTTTGGATTCACTTTAACCCTATTTGCCAAAGCTATCTCATGTCCCCTTTTGCCCTCCTGATTTCCCTCTTAAGTATTCTCCTACTGCCTTTATATTCTAAGGATTCATTTAATCTCTACTGTCGATATCAGATATATGCTTCCTTCTTTTTCTTAAAGAAAACCTCAATTTCTCTATTCACCCAGCATTCCCTACACCTGCCAGCCTTGCCTTTAACCTAAACAGGAACACTGTCTCTGGACTCTTGTCATCCCATGAGGGGTTCCCATTTTCCAGCCTTTCCTTTACTTCTCACCCTCACCCTCGTCTCTTTCTCCCTCTCCCTCGTCTCTTTCTCCCTCGTCTCCCTCTCCCTCCCCATCAACTTTTGAAAGTTCTTGCCTAATACAGTCAAAATTGGTCTTCTTCCAATTTAGAACGTCAACTTTTAGACCCAGTCTCTCCTTTTCCATCACTATTTTAAAACTAATGGAATTAGGGTCTCTGGCCCCAAAGTACTTCCCCCACTGAAATCTCACTGTTTCCCCTTATTTCCCCAAGAGTAGGTCAAGTTTTGCACCTTCTCTGGTAGGTACATCCACATACTGAATCAGAATATTTTCTTGTACACACTCCAAATTCCTCTCCATCTAAACCCTTAACACTATGACAGCCCCAGTCTGTTTTTGAAAGTTAAAATCCCTAACCATAGCCACCTTAGCATTCTTACAGATAACAGAGCTCCTTAAAAACTTGTTTCCTAATTTCCTGCTGACTACTGCTTTGGGGGAGGGGATGTCTATCATACAATAAGGTGATCATTACTTTCTTATTTTAGTTCCAGCCAAATAACTTCCCCAGATGTATTCCCAGGAATATCCTCAGTATAGCTATAATGTTATCTCTTATCAAAAACACCACTTCCCCTCCTCTCTTGCCCCTCTTTCCTTCCTATAACATTTGTATCCTGGAACATTAAGCTGCCAGCCCTGGCCATCCCTGAGCCATGTTTCTGTAATTGCCATGATATCCCAGTCCCATGTTCCTAATCATGCCTTCAGTTCATCTGCCTTCCCCGTTAGGCCCCTTGCATTGAAATAAATGCAGTTTAATTTATCAGTTCTACCTTGTTCCCAGTTTGTGTTCCTGCCTGCCTTGACTGTTTGACTCACTGCTTTTCCCAACTGTACCAGTTTCAGCCCGATCTCTTTCCTCACTATCCTGCCATGTCTATTGCCCCATCTTACTAGTTTAAAATCCTCCTGAGCAGCTCTAGCAAATCTCCCTGCCAGTATATAGTCCCTTCCAATTCAGGAGCAATCCATCCTTTTTATATAGGTCACTTCTACACCAGAGGAAATTCCAATGATCCAGATATGTGAATCCTTCTCCCCTGCACCAGCTCCTCAGCCATGCATTCATCTGCTCTATCCTCCTATTCCTACCCTCATTAGCTTGTAGCACCAGAAGTAATCCAGCTATTAGTGGCAGAAAAAGATGACTGGCAAATGAACTGCAACATTGCCAAGTGACAAATGATATTTTTGTAAGGAGGTCATCACTTATTTCTTGGCTACCAAGTGCATGACTAAATGAGGTCGAGGAACAGGGGAAATTTGGAATGAAGGATACAGATCACTAAAACCAATTACACAATTTAGTCAGACAAAAAAAATGCCAACAAGGGACATTTCTAGATCAATGGAATTAGAATAAGGCTAGGAGTATGCATCAAGTCAACATCACTTTGAAGCAGACATGGAGAGCAGAGATAAAAGTCAGAAGAAAACCTCCAACTTGTTTCAACTATCTAGGCCAAAGGAAAGCACAGGGAAAAATGGTAGATGATTTTTGTATAATTCTTTAGTGTCCATTTTGATTGGCTAAGTGGTGTAAATCAAGAGATAACATTGCAATGGAACAGTACAGTTTGGAAATTCACTAAAATCTTTAGCATCTAAATCAACGAATTGAATATATGTGGCTCAGGCAGGAATGCGATGCAGCTATAGTATGTGGGAACAAGTGGGTGCTAGAGAGTTGTGGAAGTTAGGTCACAGCAAGTATTTGAAAGAGGATGTATATCGATTTTTGAAATACGGAAGAGTTGAAAGCTGAAGTGCTGAAGCTTGGAGAAGATTTGCAATGATCTTGAAGATGGTGGGGCAGGCTTGAAGGGTGCCTGCCCTACTGCTCCAATTGTGTTCATATAAAAGTACAGAAAAGTTAAATAGAAACCTGGTCAATTAGAGCATGAATAAAATCACGAACAGTAGCCACTTCAGAAAAGGCTAAAAGGATTTAGTAGAATAGAAAAGATCAGCCAAGTATTTGAGGTTAAATTAGTATATAAGGCCAATTTCACCATCGCCATCATCCTATCCCATACCCATCTTTCCCATCATTATCTGAGGTCAACCATCCACTTCTGTCATCATCATACCTTCGTAATATGTCACTTATGATGCTCTCCTTTCCCACTCCTCCAATCTCATTTCTCTCCTCTGCTGCTATTCACTATCACTGCTCCTCGCCCTCAGCAAGTAAAATCCACCAGCTGCATTAAATCTAACTTGCATTAACACAAGCTGAACATAATCTTCAGATCAAGCAAGACTATTGCCCGATTATCGTCTTTGCTTGTGAGCATTTTAACCAATACCTATTTGGGAGTAACAGCGAAGTCTGACCATTTCAAATTATTTCTATCTACTCCAAAGCATAAACAAAGTGTGTCACTTTGTTTGTCATTATATCATCTGGACATGAAATATAAACAAAGGAAACAGATGTACATTGCTGACATATTATATAGAGAGCAGCAATGCCTTTGAAGGAAGTGGAAGACACGAAGACTATATTCGAAATCTTCCAGATTCAACGAGAAGAAACAGGTCGACATGCTTCGGAAGTCATTAGTCCAGTAAGAGACAAATCTGAAAGACAAGTTGCTTGGTCCAAATCAAGGAAACTGAAACAAGATGCAGTTCTCATAATGCTACAGGCAGTAGTGATGAAGATCACACCTGGTGCTAGAATAGTGTGTGTACTGAGCATACAGAGATGAATGATTGTTCAAGACTTTCCTTAGCCCAGGATTTAAGTCTTTATCACAAATGAGATGCTGAAGCATATCCATGCAACCCTTCAAATCACCATTCTCAAAAGGGAGGATAATGAGTTACATGACACATGTTGGTACCAACTATATAAACAAAAAGAGGAGTGAGGTCTTGCAACAAGAATTCAGGAAGCTAGGCAGAGCATAAAAAGCAAGATTTGAATGGCTGTAATTTCTGGATTACTCCTGGTGTCATGTGCGAGCACGTTTAGAAATAGGAAAATAGGTCAGAAAGAAAATAGATGGCTCAAGAGTTAGTGCAAGAGGGAGTGTTTTAGATTCCTAGATCATTGGGACAGTATTTGGGGAAGGTGGGACCTATACAAATAGGACAGTCTGTATCTGAACCACATCGAGGCCAACATCCATATAGGTAGGTTTGCTGGTGCTGATGGGAGGTGTTTAAACATTTCAAGAAATGTATCCAGGGAGTTTTTGTATCAATGCACAGAAGGCCCAACAACAGCGAAGTGCCAGATCTGGTTCAAGGGAAAGAAGACGGATGAGTGTTTGATGTGGCACTGGGGGATCACTTTGGCGATAGCGACAACAGTACAGTTCATATTTGTTCTGGACAGGGAAAAAGGTAGCCTGCAAAAGACTACTTTGGATTTGGGGAAGGCCACAGATTTCATTAAAATAAGTTAGGATAGCGGAGCAATTGGGATTTGGTGGGCTGGGGTGGGGGGGATTGGTGGTGGTTCAAATAGGAACAGGGAAAACACTGGTCCAATTTATTCCCTTAATAAGATTATGTCGGAGCAATAAATTAAGAGAACCCTGGATGTGTACGACAATTCAGGACTGAATGAGGAAGAGGAGTAGGGCTTTTTGCATGTTCTAATGGAACAATTTTGCTGCCGGAGAAGTAAAAGAATTGCACAAAGAAACTTAAGAAAGCAATTAGAAGAACAAAAAGGGGTCATGAGAAAGGATTAGCAAACAGCATTAGGGAAAATCCTAAAATAGTTTCACAATACATTCAAGGAATGAGATTAAGGGCGACGGGGAGAATGCGGGTAAGTGGAGTTGAAATGCCCATCAGCCATGATTGAATGGCGGAGTGGACTCGATGGGCCGAATGGCCTTACTTCCGCTCCTATGTCTTATGGTCTTATTAACCAGGAAGAGACAGGGTCCACGAGGGACCAAAGGACCTTGTGTGAAGTTGCAGGATATTGGAAGGGTGTTCAATGAATACTTCCTTTTTGGTCTTCACTCTGGAAAAGGAGAACATCAAATGGCATTCAGGAAAACGGACTGTGAGGAACTTGCACAGTTTGACCTTGGAAATGGGAAAATATTGGAGGCTTCAGGCTTAAAAGCAGACAAACCCCTTGGCCTGGATGAACTACATCTCAGGCTGCTGCGGGAGATGAGACGGGAAATTGTAGAGGCTCTGACACTAACTTTTAATTCCTCTCTGACCAATGGGGTAAGTGCCAGAGGATTGGAAAACAGCTAATGTGATTCCACATTTCAAGAAACGTGATAGCGATGAACCAGAAAATTAGAGAGATCAGTGAGTCTAGTGTCAGTCGTCAGGAATCTATTGGAAAAATTTCTGAAGGAATGGATTAATACCCACTTGGAAGGGCCTGGGTTATTTAGGGATAATTAGCATGGCTTTGTCAGACGGACACCATGCCTATCAAATTTGCTATAATTGTTTAAAAATGTGATTAGGTGTGTGGACGAGGGAAGTTCAGTTGATTGAATTTAAATGGATTTCAGCAAAAAACTTTTGACAAGGTCTCACATGGGAGACTGACTGAGAAGGTTAAAGAACATGGAATTGAGGGAAACTTAACGAGGTGGATTAGTAACTGGCTTAGGAATAAGGTAGTGGTAGAAAGCAGATTGAGTGACTGGAGGCCACTGTCCAGCTATGTACCATAAAGATCAATACTAGGACACACATTATAATTTATGTACATAAAAACATAGATGAAAATGTTGGGGGGGGGGAAAACATTAAGCAAATTTGCAGATGACACTAGAAGGGGGAGAGTGGTTAATAGCAAAGACGATGGTTGTAGATTACAGAATGATAGAGATGGGTTCGTCAGGTGGGCAGACAATATTTAACTCCCGTAAGTGCTTTGTGATACACTTTGGAAGAAACAAGATGAGGGAGTATTTAATGAATGGCAGGACACTGGGTAGATACCAGGAACAGAGGGATCTTGGGATAATTATCCACAAATTCCTGAAGTTGACAGAGCATGCAAACAGGATAGTTAAGGGGAATGCTGGACATTTGCTTTCATCAGTCGTGGTATAAAGTACAAGAATAAGAGGGTAATGTTGGAATTATACAGAGTGTTGGTAAGGCCACAGCTGGAGTATTGCGTGCAGTTGTGGTCACCTCACTACAAGAAAGACATGATAGCACTAGAGGGGGACACAGGAGGTTCATCAGGATGCTGCCTGGGTTGGAGAAACTGAACAAGAAGGAGAGACGACAGTCTTGACTTGTTATTTAGAGCAGAGAAGACTGGGGGGGGGGGAACGGGACATAATCAGGGCGTATAAGATTATGAGGGGAATGGATACGGTGAAAAGAGAGCAGCGATTTACTTTGATTGAGGGGATCAATCACAATGGGGCATAGTTTCATAATTTGAGGGACAGGAGACTCAGGATTTGGGGGAACAACCTTTTCCACTTAGCGGGTGGTGGGAATCTGGAATGCACTGCTTAGAAATCTAAACCTTTTAAAAAAATTTGGATGGGCACTTCAAATTTGCTAACATTCAAAGGTACGGGACAAGAGCAGGACATTGGAATTAGTGCATCTTTAGTGAGGTAGTTATGTTGGTGCAGACTGGATAGTCTGAAGAGTCTTTTCTGCACCATATGAACCTAAGTATAGTTTGAGAAAGACAAATGAGGTATAACACTGGCCAAATTGGAACTTTGAGATCAAGGACAGCCACCAGTCCAGTGCTCGTCACAAAAGTCAAGACAAGTGAGGGAAAAGAGCTGCCTATGACATATGACATGCCAGAAAGACCATGAATGAAGCTTGGAGTAGACTTTTTCATTCTCACAGGAACAGATTAATTTTGTCACACACAGATCCTGCGAGTTGGACCAGGTGATATCAATGACTGCCATTAACATTTTATTTACAACTTAATATCAGAAAACAAATAATTGGCCAGAAAGCCCTTCTAGATTGCTGAAAGAGACCCTAGGAAGTTTTCAAGTATCATGCCACCAGAATCAAAGGAAAAAGAACATTCTCTCACTCCTTAACACTGCTTTACCTGCCAGGTCAAACTATGCAGATAACTATCAACCACTCAATTACGCAAGTCTTTGCAGCTGCTGCATTGGACTTCAAATTTCAAATCCTTTACTTCAGAAGAACTGCTACAATCTTAACAGACTGATATTATTTCATTAAAGGCATCTGTTCGCCTGATCTACTCAATCTTTAGAGGTAAAATTATTTCTATTTAAATAACTTGCAACACTTGTGTAATAAACTAATCTTTTATCTTTAAAAGATAAGCTGTGCTATTGATAATTCCGCAATATTACACATGTAAATTCTAAGTCAGCTGTTCAAATTTGCAATTCACGGACCACTGAGGGCATACTTAGCATAGCCGTGACACAAATATAGTGCAACAAGGCTGCAATTAAGGATTGCAGTGTAGGTTTGTGTGAACAGCTACAGTAAGAAAGGATCATTTGACTTTTAAAACACCAACTTAGCCGTATGCTTTACAGGCAGGATACTTGTTTATCCTCCATTATCAAATGATTATACTGCATCAGGTTTACAGATTATTCATTGCATATCAGTTGTGGTTAACTGTATGCACGTAGAGGGCTTTGATTCAACTGTCATTTGAGTACAGATACTACATGGTCCTTTGCCACAGTGGTACCATATAGAGTAGAAAAACAAAAACAGAAATAGCTGGAAAACCTCATTAGGAACCCATTCCGAAGGGTCACTGGACACAAGAACGTAAGCAATAGGAGCAGGAGGTGGTCATCTGGCCCTTTGAGCCTGCTCCACCATTCAATAAGATCATGGCTGATCTTTTTGTGGCCTTAGCTCCACTTACCCACACTCTCACTATAATTCTCAACTCCTTTACTGTTCAAAAGATTATCTATCTTAACTTTTAAAGCATTTACTGAGGAAACCTCAACTACTTCACTGGGCAGAGAATTCCATAGATTCACAACCCTCAGTCAAGAAGTTCTTCTCAATTCGGTCCTAAACCTACTCCCCCTAATTTTGATGCTATGTTCTCTTGTCCTATTTCACCCACTAGTGGGAAGATCCTCTCCAATTCTACCTTATCTGTTCCCTTCATAATTTTATACATTAAGATCTCTCTCCCCCACCCCCCAAATTCTTCTAAATTCCAATGATAAAAATCACAGTCTACACAGTCTCTCACAGTAAGCTAACCCCCTCAACTCTGGAATCAACCTCTAAGCTCCTCTGCACCTCCTCTGGTGCCAGTACATCCTTCAAGTAAGGAGACCAACACTGCACACATTACTCCAGGTGTGGCATCATCTGCACCCTATACAGATGCAACATAACCTTCCTGCATTTCAACTCAATCCCTTTAGCAATGAGAAACAAAATTCCATTTGCCTTAATTAACTGTTGCACCTGCAGACCAATCTTGTGTTTCATGCACAAGGACACTCGGGTCCCTCTGCACAACAACATGCTGCAATTTTTTTTTAAAAACCATTCAAGTAATAGTCCTTTTTACCATTATTCTTACCAAAATGGACAATTTCACATTACCATAGTTTGAGCAAAGGCATGGCAGACGGAAAACAATGTCCCTCTGCAAAGTTTCAGAGCATAGTCCCCAACTCCAAATCAACTTTGTAAATTGTGAATAACTGCAGTCCCAACACTACTAGGCACACAACTAGTCACTGATTGCCAGCCATAAAAATCACTCATTTATCCCCACTCTTTGCTTCTTGTTAGTTAATCAATCCTCTACCCATGCTAATACATTACCCATAATACCATGCATCTTCATCTTATGCAGCAACCTTTTATACAGCACTTTATCAAATGCCTTTTGGAAATCTAGATACACCACATCTACTGGGTCCCCATTGTCCATCGTGCTTGTAAAGTCTTCACAGAATTCCAGTAGACTAGTTAAGCATGACCTGCCCTTCGTGAACCTATACTGTATCTGCCCAATGGGACAATTTCTATCCAGATGCCTTGGTATTTCTTCCTTGATAATAGACTCAAGCATTTTCCCTACTACAGACGTTATTCTAGCCATTATATAATTCTCCATCTTTTGTCTACCTCTTTTCTTAAAAAAAAGTGGCATCACATTTGCAGTTTTCCAATTGGCTGGAACTGCCCCAGAGTCCAGTAAATTTTGGAAATAATCACAACTGCATTTGCCATTTATTCCACCATCTCTTTTAGCATGCTGGGATACATTCCATCAGGGCCAGGAGACTTGTCTATCCTTAGCTCAATCAGCTTGCCCAACACTACCCCTTTCGTAATAATGATTGTTTCTAGGTCCTCACCTACCTTTGTCTCTTTGTCAATTATTGGCATGGTATTAGTCTCCTCCACTGTGACGACCGACAAAATACCTATTCAATGCCTCAGCCATTTCCTCATATCTCATTACTAAATCCTCCTTCTCATCCTCAAAGGATGAATTTTTACTTTAGCCACTTTTTCGTCTTATATCAATAGAAACTTAGTGTTTTTATATTCTGAACTAGTTTATTCTCATATTCTATCTTACTTTTCTTTACAGTTTTTTTGGTGTTATTGTTGACCTTTAAAAACCTTTCCCAATCTTCTAGTTTCCTGCTAATATTAGCCACTTTGTATGCCTTCTCTTTCCATTTAATAGCCTCCCTTATTTCCTTAGGCACCCATGGTAGATTATCTTTTTTGCCTACAATCCTGCTTTTACAGTGAGCAGTTTGAAAAATTGCTTTGAAAGTCACTGTTCATCAACTGTCCCACCATAAAAGTCTTTGCTTCCAGTCTACTCCTCCCTCATCCTATTGTCATCTCCTTCAAGCACAGGATCCTATTATTGGATTTTATCTTTACACTTTCCATCTGCATTTTAAGTTCAACTATACTGCAAATGCTCCTTCCAAGATCCAAAACATTAACTCTGCTTTCTCTCCACAGGTACTACCAGACCCACTGAGTTTATCCAGCGATTCAATTCTTTGTTTGATTTCTAGAATCTGCAGTTGTCTGGGCTTTTTCCATGTAGGGCAAAAGGTCTGGGTTCATGTCCCACCTACCCCTGAAGTGTGTGTCCCAGCACACCTGAACAGGTAGCCTATGAATATTTTTAAATTCAGGGGTACCTAATGACACTTGGGTGAGGTTGAAAGTACATACTTGTTACATTTCACTTTGTGAATTAAGTGAGCAAAGGCTGGTTCTGGAGGCGGGTGAGAGTGAGGGAAGCTGGTGGAAAGTTTAACTTTTTTATGGCCTGATTGGAGTGTGCACTGGCTAGTCATGGACTGAATGTTGTGTTGTTCTCTGGAGCTCATGATCTGGGAGTGTTATGAATTTAAGTTGTATTTTGGGAATTTAAGGACAATGATACTGGACATGTTAGCTAAGCGAGGTAACCCCATGACCTTTTCCACATAATTTAGATTAGTCTCTCGTTATGATGTACTAGCCAAAACAAGTGACCATCTAGCCTGACTTAATCCAGGGTTCAGACTTTGATGTGCATGTTACTTAATGAGGCAAGTGTACTCAGACCTATCAATGAGTTTCTCGTCCTCTGCAAACTTTTACCATTTTATTGCTGCTTATCTGATTAAGGACATGTGGCATTTTTGTAATTATAATACCAAATTCTGTATAAAGACAGCTTGTTTGCGGCATTTGGGGAGTAGCCTGAGACAGCTCTTAGGGGGTAAAAGCTGGCGCCGCTATTCTGCTAATGGTTTTAGAATCTAGCTCAAGCCTGGCTTGTTGATATCTATTTTATCGTGTAACATTGATGCCATTGGTAAATAAAAAGGTAATAACTTAAACTAAACTGTCTGTAAGAGTGAAGAAGGGCATGTGCCCGAAACGTCGAATCTTCTGTTCCCTAGATGCTGCCTGACCTGCTGTGCTGTTCCAGCAATAAAGTTTCAGCTGTCTGTAAGAGTTAGCAGGGTTTGAGAAGATTAATAGCTCAGGTTGAGGTTCTGGATATAGGTTTGCTCACTGAGCTGGAAGGTTCATTTTCAGAAGTTTCATCACCATACTAGGTAAAATCTTCAGTGAAACTCTAAATGAAGCACCAGTGGTGTAGCCAGCATTCTGTTTTCTGTTGGACTTTTCTTGGGTCACTGATGTCATTTCCTGTGGTGACATCATTTCCTACTCTTTTTCTCAGGGGGTGGTAAATGGGATCCAAGTCAATGTGTTTGTTGATAGAGTTCCAGTTGGAATGCCATGCTTCTAGGAATTCTCCTGCGTGTCTGTTTGGCTTGTCCTAGGAGAGATGTGTTGTCCTTCCTCATTTGTATGTAAGGATACTACTGAGAATGCGTCCCGTCATTTTGTGGCTAGTTGATTTTCAGTTCCAAAACCAACATGTTCATTCTAAACACGGAGAGACCTAAACAATTCAGGCCTTTTTCAATATATAATTTCAGTTGCATCACACTATAAAATTTTGCTATAAATTCTGTGTCTTACGATCTTATACTCCACAACCACCTGAAGGAGCAGCACTTCAAAAGCGAGTGCTTCAGAATAAACCTATTGGACCATAACCTGGTGTTGTGTGATTTTTAAAATTGAGAAGCATGAATAGAACAGAAAGTCAGTTATTTTCCCAGGGTAGAAATATCAATTACTTGGGGATATTGGTTTAAGGTAAAAGGGGGAAAATTTAAAGGGGAAGAGGCAAGTTGTTTTTCCACCCCCACAAAGGCTGTTAAGTGCCTCGAAGTGATAGGACTACATGGATGCAAAAGGTTTTTTTGTTTAGAAAGGTGTTGTGTGTCAGCACAGGCTTGGCGGGCTAAAGAGCCTGCTCCTCTGTTGTATTGTTCTTTATTTTCCAAAGATAACTGTTACTGTGAATAACGTTAAGGCGGCAAATGGAAATCGTTCTCCTTCTCATTAAACTGTTGCTAGGTCTAAATCCTGGAACTTGGTCAGATCAGCACTACATCTTTGTTCAACTCAATAACACTGTAGGGGAAAAAGGACCTGTCCAAGGGGCAAAACAGGATCTTATTATATAAAAGAATACAATTTCAAAGAAAACATTCTATATACTTAATAAATAAACAAACATATCTTGCATCATATTTTAATGACTGGAACTTGCACTTATGGGATGGTTCAGAATTAAGCATTCCCAAATGAAGTTTGAGTTCGAATTGTGCAAACATCTTGAGCAGAAACTGAATCATAACCTTCCGATTCAGGTGATACCACTACGACAAAGCTGATTTAAATTCTGCTGTGAATTTCTATAATTTAACTCTTTTGGTAAGATTATTGGTAAGATTAGGTCAGGAGTAGTCTTGATTCCTCCCCTCCGATCTGAATTAAACTAATTGTCTCAGACTAGCCATTTGGACAAGGTTCAACACAGTAAGCATGGATTCATGAAAGAGAAATCATGCTCAAAAAAAATCTACTAGAGTTCTTTGGGGATGAAACTAGTTGAGTTCATCAAAGGGAAGTTATTGGGCTCTCAAAAGGCTTTCAACAAAGTCCAAGATAAGGGATTAGCATGTAAAATTAAAGTGCATAAGATTGGAGATAGCAGTGAGCTGTACAGGAAACTGGCTGGCAAAGTGGGAATTAAGTAGAAGAGATCTTTTCCCCGATTGGCAGGAAGTGACTAGGGAGGTACCACGGTGTTAGAAACCCTGCTATTCACAATATACATTCCTAATTTAGATGAGGGAACTGAATACAACATCCAAATTTGCAGATGACAAAGCCTGGGTGGAAGTGTGAGCTGTGAGGAGGATGCAGAGAAGCTTCAGGACAACTTGGACAAACTGATTGAATGGGCAAATGCACAACAGATGTAGTGTGACATGGATAAACGAAAGGTTATCCACTTTGACACCAAAAACAGGAAGGTAGATTATCTGAAGAGCTATAAAATTGACAGCAGAAAGTGTACAGCGAGAATTGGGTGACATTATACATCTGGGGAAGGGAAGCATTCCGATGCAGCTGGCAGTAATGGCAGCAAATCGTGGACTCTCGTGTGTTCCAAAGGTAAGGCATTTCAATTGATATTTCGGTATTGTGTGATTGATTAAAAGTTTACTATTAGCTGGTTAGTTGAATAAGGCCATAGAGAAGTACTAACAATTGTTTAACTCAAATTTGTTTAAATTAATTAAATAAGTAGAGATGGCCAGACAGGTGATGTGCTGTAGCTATATGATATGGGAGCTGGCTGATCCCATTGTGAACAGCAGTGACCACATCTGCAGAAAGTGTCGGTTGCTGGAGGAACTCCAGATCGGAACTGATGATCTGAAATCTGAGTTTCAAACACTGTGGCATATCCGGGAGGGGGAAAGAGTTACCAGGACGCTTTGTTTCACACCCAGCAGATTAAGTAATTCAAATTCAGTCAGGGACAACAGAGTGTGACTGTATGTGAGGCAAGTGGGGGATCCCGAGTTCAGGAGTGGAGGAGCCTCAGTCCTCAACCTTGTCCAACAGGTATGAGATTTTTGCTCCCTGTATGGATGAGGAAAAGGGCTGTGGACAGGATGAGCCAGCTGACCATGGCACCATGGCGCAGAAGGCTATTCAACAGAAAGGGGGGTGGAGAGCAAAAAGACAATTTGGTCTTATAGGGGATTCTATAATTAAGGGGACAGAAAGTATCCTTTGCGAGCCGAATCAGGAGTCCCACATGGTGTGTCGCCTGCCCGGTGCCAGGGTGCAGGTCATCTCCAAACGGCTTAAAAGGATACTGGAGCGGGAGGGGGAGGATCCAGTTGTTGTGGTCCATGTTGGCACAAACAACATAGGCAAGGCTAGGAAGGAGGACCTGTTTGGGGAGTATCAAGCACTAGGAAGGAAATTGAAGAACAGGTCCTTGAAGGTCATAACTTCTGGATTACTGCCCAAGCCACATGGATAAGAAAATTAGGGAAGTAAACAAGTGGCTAAGAGATTGGTGTGGGAAAGAGGGTTTCCATTTCATGGGACATGGCATCAGTTTTGGAACCAGGGCAATCTGTACAGGTGGGGCGGACTCCACCTGAACTGATCTGGATCCAGTGGTTGCGGGGGTTCAGCACTGGCAGTTAAACATCCAAGGATTTACAACTTATCAAAAAGACAGGAAGGTGGTCAGAGGGAGTGGGGTTGCCCTGTTAGCTAAGAATGAAATTAAATCTATGGCATTAAAGATATAGGGTCAGATATTGTGGAATCTGTGTGGGTGCAGTTGAGGAACCACAAAGGCAAAAAAGCCATAGTGGGAGTTACGTACAGACCTCCCAGCAGTGGTCAGGACCAGGGACGCAAGATGTACAGGGAAAT
The DNA here is from genome assembly GCF_004010195.1 of Chiloscyllium plagiosum. Lineage (NCBI taxonomy): Eukaryota > Metazoa > Chordata > Chondrichthyes > Orectolobiformes > Hemiscylliidae > Chiloscyllium > Chiloscyllium plagiosum. Next base: position 130,892,166 of record NC_057712.1, read on the forward strand.
AGATAGGGCATGTCAGAATGTTAAGGTTACGGTGATCATGGGGGACTTCAATATGCAAATGAACTGGGTGAATTATGTTGCTGGTGGATCCAAAGAAAGGGAATTCATGGAATGCTTACAGGATGGCTTTTTGGAACAGCTTGTGATGGAGCCCACAAGGGAGCAGGCTATTCTGGACTTAGTGCTATGTAATGAGTCAGACTTTATAAAAGATGTTAAAAGTCAGGGAACACTTAGGAAGCAGCGATCATTACATGGTAGAGTTCAGTCTGCTGTTTTAAATAGAGAAGGCAAAATCAGATGTAATGGTGTTACAGTTAAATAAATCTAATTACAGGAGGAGTGAGAGAGGAAAACCAACTGGAGGCAGAGCCCATTGGGGAAGACAGTAGAGCAACAATGGCAGGAGTTTCCGAATGTAGTTGAGGACAGAGGGACATCCCAAAGAAAAGAAAGATTACTCGAGGGGAAATTAGACAACCATGGCTGACAAAGGAAGTCAGGAAATCTATCACAGAAAAAGAGAAAGTCTATAAAGTGGCCAAGAGCACTGGGAAATCAGAAGATTGGGAAAACTACAAAAACAGAGGATAACAAAGAAAGAAATAAGGAAGGACAGGATCAAATATGAAGGTAAGCTAGCCAGTAATATTAGAAATAATAGCAAAAGTTTTTTTTCCAATATGTAAGAAACAAACAAGAGGCAAAAGTAGAGATTGTGCCGCTCAAAATCGATGCAGGAAGGCTCGTGTTGGGAGACAAGCTGAAGAACTTAAAAAATACTGTATCAATCTGGAAGACATAAGTAATATCCCAACAATTAAGGAGTGTCACAGGGCAGAGTTGAGTATAAGTGACCATTACAAAAGAAAAAGTACTTGATAAGCTCAAAGATCTAAAAACTGATAAATCTCCTGGTCCAGATGGGCTACATCCTAGAGTTCTGAGGCAGGTGGCTGAGGAAATAGCGGAGGCGACGGTTGTAATCTTTCAAAAGTCACTGGAGCCAGGGAAACTCCCAAATGATTGGAAAATCGCTGTTGTAACCCTCTTGTTCAAGAAAGGATCAAGACAAAAGATGGAAAATTATAGGCAGATTAGCCTAACCTCGGTTGTACGTAAACTTCTAGAGTCCATCGTTAAGGATGAGATTTCTAAATTCTTGAAAGTGCAGGATCGAATTAGAACATGTCAGCATGAATTTAGTAAGGAGAGGTCGTGCCTGAAAAACCTGTTAGAATTCTTTGAAGAGGTAACGAGTAGGTTAGATCAGGGAAACCCAGTGGATGTTATCTACCTAGACTTCCAAAAGGCCTCTGATAAGGTGCCGCACGGGAGGCTGCTGAGTAAGGGCCCATGGTGTTAGAGGTGAGCAACCGGCATGGATTGAGGATTGGCTGTCTGACAGAAGGCAGAGAGTTGGGATTAAAAGGTTCTTTTTCGGAATGACAACTGGTGACAAGTGGTGTTCCACAGGGTTCATTGCTGTTCACTTTATATATAAATGATCTGGATGAAGAAACTGGGGGCATTCTGGCAAAGTTTGCTGATGATACGAAGTTAGGTGGACAGGCAGGTAGTTCTGAGGAGGTGGGGAGGCTACAGAAAGAGTTAGGCAGTTTAGGAGAGTGGTCCAAGAAATAGCTGATGAAATTCAATGTGAGCAAATGAGAGGTCTTGCACTTTTGAAAAAAAAAACACAGGCATGGACTACTTTCTAAACGGCGAGAAAATCCATAAAGCCAAAGTACAAAGGGATCTGGGAATGCTAGTACAGGATTCTCTAAAGGTTGACTTACAGGTTGAATCTGTGGTTAACCTGTGGAATTCACTGCCACCGAGCGCAGTGAAGGCCAGGACGTTAAATGTCTTCAAGGCAGAAATTGATTAATTTTTAATCTCACAAGGAATTAAGGGATACAGGGAGACTGCGGGTAAGTGGCATTGAAATGCCCAGCCATGATGGAATGGTGGAGTGGACTCGATGGGCCAAATGACCTTTCTTCCACTCTTATTTCTTATGGTCTTAAATGGTAGCTTACTCTTCCTTGTGAAACAATTAGCATACAGAGCAGAGATGTTTTGTTGTAATTACAGTGAATTGGTGAGACTACATCTGGAATATTATGTCTTCTTATCTAAGGAAGGCTGTTCTTGCTATCATGTGCAGTGAAGGTTTACCACATTGATTCCTGAGATGGCAGAACTGAGGTGTGAGAAGAGATTGAATCACTTAGATTTATATTATTCACTGGAGCTCACAACAGGGTTTCAGGGTTGGGAGGAGGGAGGGGTCTGTTGGAATCATAGATAGGACAAATGCAGGACAGATGCACCTGGTGGAAGGGAAATCTACAATCAGGGGTTACAGTAGAGGGAAACAAGGTCAACCATTTAGGACTGAGAGGAGGAGAAATGTCTTCACCCAGAGTGTGGTATTCCTGTGCAATTCGCTACCACAGAAGCAGTCGAGACAAAAACAAAAACAAAAACATTGTGTGAGTTCAAGGAGTTGGACATAGTTGGATTGAAGGGAACAAAATATATGTGGAAAAGGAGGAACAGTAATGGTTATAAAGCCTGCCCTGCCATTTTCAAAAGACCTGTGGTTTACTCCTGTTCCTATTTTCTATGTTTTCATAACTGCCCTTTCCATTCAGTGAACCTTGAAAACTGCACTATGGCATTGTTATCACATGAAAGTACTGGTGCATGCTGAAAAATCGAAATGAAAACGGAAAATATTGGAAGGACTCAGCAGATCTGGCAGTACAATATCTTTGGTTTGAAACAGTTAACGTCTCAGATTGTGATTTTATAGAAAATATCAGAAAGGCAAGGATACAAAAACAGCCTTGGGCATTCCTGGTTAGCGTTCACTTCCTTACGACAACATTAATGAATTAATCGAATTCACATGCATGTGTGCAAGTGTGAAAATGTCTGCGTTAAGTGGATTTGAACATATGTTTGCGTTCGTCAAAAACGGCAACAGTAAAGAAAAATTCAGCTTCTAAATCGGTGTTGAAAGGTCCAACTGTGGTGAGCGCAACTCAAAGTTACAGGACCTGAGAGGCATCACCCTTTATGTCGACGACAAGACTTCAATTCTTCAAGAAATTGTCCCAATGAAAATTGCTGAGTACTGTACTTTATTTCTACACACCCTGGAATGCAACCCCCGAAGAGCTAGTCACAGCAATTTAAATTATTCCCAGTTAAAGGCTCATGCTAATACACTACAGGACGGAAAGTCAGACTTTCCGAACCCTATTTATCACGACATCTGGTTATAATTACATAACTAAATTGTAATACGCAGATTTAAAAGTTATTCTATTTTCTTTTTCTCGCACAATTCCAATCTGAGAAGCAAGTTTCTTCCCCAAAAGTCACAAATTAAGACATCGAGGTACAAATATTGACTATTTGCTGTTTCTGTTTGAGGAGGCAGCTATGGAAATCTCCTAAACACTTACAATTTTTATAAATTTGCAACCATAAGTTGAGGTGGGGAGGAACGGGGACGCGGGTGAGTGCGAAGAAATATTCCGAAGGATGAGCAAAGAACGCTCATTTCGCAATTCCTCACAAAGTAACATTTTTTTTGTTGAAGGACGTCGGCAAATTTATTTTTAGTTGACGGAACGAATGCTTTTACACGAATCTTCTCCGTCTCCCAGCAGCCCAAGAATCTTTTAAACCCCACCCACCCACTCGCAGGATTGTGAACCCACCCAGTGGGATTTAACAAATTCGCACATCGACGTTTACTCCTGGAGCCTCTCCAGTTATTTATTCTCAGTCGTGTCCAAGACCCCCTCGACTTTACCTTGCATCAAGAGCGCCGTGGCTCCGAGAAGCAGTGCCATCCTCTTCGCCACCGAAATCCCACAACTCAGCACCATGAATTACATTGGAGAAAAAAGGATTAAAGACGCAGACAAGATCGGCTTCTTCACTTTTTGCGTCTCTCTTCCCCGATCGGTCGGTGAATCAATCGATTGCCTTTTATTCAGTACTTTACCTCTGGTACTCCCATCGTCCGACAGCGCTCGCGCTTACACTCACACCGACCCCGAGCGCAGCGCGAGCAAATAGCCAACGGAAAAAAAACCGCCACCACTACCAAACCTGCTCACCGGAAACCCTTCCAAAAAAAACCTTGCTTGATGGGGGCTCTAGCCAGTCGTCATCTGGTGTCGAGGGCGGGATCAGTGCTATTATCCAATTGGATTGTTAAAGGAGATCAGGTTGTTTCCGGTAGGATTAAGTTTGGTTGCACAGGGAATGCCGCTTTGTTGATTTGAGGAAAAAAGGTGAGTTACTGTGATTGTAAGGAGATGCAATAACAACTTGGACAAAAAGACATATAAACCTATAGGTGTAATGGCAGAAATTAGGCTTGATTTCTTTCAGATTTTCGTCAAAATAAACGCTTGAATCCTTTGAAATTTGCATCACTTTACAAGTATCAGTTATTTTCTAACTTACCTCGATCGTGGTCAGTCCTCTTAATAAAAACATCAGGGTGTTGGCCGCTTGACAACGGCTTCTCCAACCGAGGGCCGTGTTTTGTCTCCAAGAAGCGGGTTCCTTGGAGGAGAAGACTTTAGTCTTAGAGATAGGTGAAAGGGGGTGAGTACTAAGAAGACGGGATAATTGCATTCCTATAGCGCCCCTCATAAAGTTAGTTAAATTAAAGCGCGATACTGTGGATCCAAAATTAAAAATGCTGGAGAAACTCAGCATCTCCAAAAGCTCATAGTCACAGAATCATAGAAGTGTGCGAGTGCAGAAGATGGTCATTCGGCCCAATGTGGCTGCGCTGTTCTGAGCATTTTAATTTAGTGCCGATCTCCTGTCTTTTCTTCATATCCCTGCACAGTTTCCATTCAAATAATCATCTAATACTCTCTTCTCTGCCTGAACTGAACGTGCTTGCTTCCATCACTGCAAGGCATTGTATTCCAGAGTCGAACTACCGGTCCCGTAAAAAAAGTTTGTTTTTGGCCTGGCGTTTGCTTATTTTGCAAAACACTTATTAAACTATCCTCTGATCTTCGATATGTTTGTGAGTGGGAGCGGGTGTCCTCTCTTCAGACCCCTCATAAGTTGAAACTTTCTATCTTCTTAGCCTTCTCCTCTCCAAGGAAAACAATCCCAATCTCTAGGCAAGTTTTTCTCGTAACTGAAGTGTCTCATCTCTGTATACACGTTGCTATTCAAACGTTTGACATATTAAGATTTATTTTACACTGATTAAGATCTTTATTAAACTAATGTCAAATCGATGTGAATGCATTAATTGACTTGTTACTGAAGTATTGCTGAGTTACCAAGTTCACTCTTTGGTTCCTTGGACTTTCAAACATCTGTTCTCCTTGATGTTAACTATGGTTTGGTGATAGCAACCTTACCTCTCAGTGAGTATAGGGAATGCTCCACTGCTGGAGGACAATAACCCCTGTCTGCCCCCCCAAGGTGTAAGTATTGCTAGTAATCAGAGAAAGCAGTGGTTGTTTCTGGGTATCTTGAGCAACATTAATCCCTTAGCCAACACCACAAATAAAGTAATTTATCAAATTGTCATATGTGAGTAAAACAAAAGCAAAATACTGCAGATGCAAAAAATCTGATGTAAAAACAGAAAATAGTGAAGATCCTGCGTAATTTTTGGAGCATCTGTGGACAGAGATATAGTGTTTCAAGTCTGTGACAGTTTATCACATTTGTGGAACATTGCTGTGTGGCATTTGATTGCCATGTTTTACCCTGTATTACAGCATTGACTACACTTCAATGTTAATTCATTGGTTGTGAAATGTTTCAAGACATACTGAAGTAAGGATTGGCATTTTATAAATGCAAGTCCTTTCTTTATTTATGGATCTTTTGTGAGTTTGAAAAAAAAATTTATTTTAAAAAACATTGGTCAGAAATAAAACTGTTGGTGTCCATTACCAGTTATGAAATGGATTCTTGAAAACATAAGTTCCAGATCTTGGCCATGCTATCTGAAAGAGAATTTACTTCTCCACTGGAAGGAAGAAACAAAATTAACAGAGGTGGTTAACCCAAGTGTAATTTCAAGCACATGTCTATAGTATATTGAGTATAAAAACAGAAGGGAAAATAGATTTTAGAGAGAAGAACAAGCCTAAATTTTAACCATCAGCACCTATAATTTATTGAAACAGTGGATTGACCATCTGTTTGGTTTTCAAAGGCTGCAGAAGGATTTGGATGAAATATGACAACTATCATAGGTTGACAATTCTTAAAGCTCCATTTAATTCTGTCTTATTTATACCTCCGTACACTTTATAATGATTGAGGTAACCATAAAGGCTCAACTTTCTCAACGTTGACCCTTGCTTCAGGTGTGAGTACCCTCATGTTAACCAACACCAGTCCTATTTCTTTAATGTGAGAGTAGTGGTATGGTTCTCTGGGACTACGGTAATTTCACCTTTAATGATTCAAATATAATTTTGATAAGTACATTTTAACTTATAGTCCATAAAATGTGGAATCAGCATTATAAATGCGTAACTAAAGTAACAGTAAGCTACTTAAGTTGAGTAACAGAACTTTCAACTGTGAACAAACTACATTATTTCACAATCGATGATATAAAAGAAAAAGTGAAACTTTCTGACTGTACTGCTCAGAGACGTGAACACACTTAGAAATGTACAGCACGGGAACAGACCCTTTAGTCCAACCCGTCCATGCCGACCAAATATCCCAACCCAATCGAGTCCCACGTGCCAGCACTCGGCCCACATCCCTCCAAACCCTTCTGTTTTAAAAA